>NC_135815.1:7800693-7967480 GCF_964213995.1 Mustelus asterias
GGAATCCCCATTGACAGCGGTGGGACCAGGGAGTCCCGTCGCCAGCAAACAACGTGCCACCTCCCACTGGCGGGAAACACGCAGCTGGGGGGGGGCTGGAGAATCTGGCCCCATATCTTTTATGATCCCAGGGATGTTTTAAGAAATCTTATATGCTGTTTAGGTGCAGTGGCCGTGTTAACTTCTCCCTCACTGTACCCGAACAGGCACCGGAGTGTGGTAACTAGGGGATTTTTGCAGTAACTACATTGCAGTGTTAATGTAAACCTACTTGTGACTATCAAAAAGAGAACGGAACAGTTTTGTTCCCAACAGAACCCAAAGGTAATGGGCCAGAACTCTCCAACCTCGCCCGCAGCTGGGATTCTCCGGTACCAGGGGGCAGTGAACGGAGATTTGGCTGAGCGCCAAATTCTCTGTTCTCACTGGCAGAGGTGGCGGGTCGTGAATGATCGGAGAATTCCGGCCATTACCCGCTAGGAGCAGCCGAGACAGAGAGAAAGCGAGCAGCAAAATGTCTAGTTTAATGGCTGGTTGTCAGATGCCAATCTTCTGTGAAAACAGTGGTTAGATTTTCACCTCCCTTTGAAAAACAGTCCAGTCCGACTGTGAAGCAGGTTGTACACTCATTTAAGCTAAGGATTTTTAAAGTTAAATACATGCTCCGACATCTCAGTTTGGAGAGGAGGAGGGTTAGATTCCAGCCTTGTTGCCTTCCCAGATAACTGTTCACTAATTCCGGCCTCTTGAGCATTCCCGATTTTCATTGCTCCACTGTTGGTGGCTATGCCTTCAGCCACCTGAGCAGGCGACACGGTGGCACAGTGGTTAGCACTGCTGCCTCACAGCGCCAGAGACCTGGCTTCGATTCCCGGCTTGGGTCACTGTCTGTGTGGAGTTTGCACGTTCTCCCTATGTCCGCATGGGTTTCCTCCCACAGTCTGAAAGATGTGCTGGTTAGGTGCAGTGACCCAAACAGGTGCCGTAGAATGGCGACGAGGGAAATTTCACAGTAACTTCATTGCAGTGTTAATGTAAGCCTTACTTGTGACTAATAAATAAACTTTTTTTAAAAACTTTAAACTCTCTGTCTCTCTCTCTCTCATTCTCTCTCCTCCTTCCTCTAAAAACCTACCTCTTTGACCAAGTTTTTGCTCCATGCTCACATGGCTCACTCATTTGGCTTTACAATGCTCCTATAACACTGACTGTGCTAAATAGAAATCTATGTTGCTATTGAGCACTGGCCCCAGAGATGAAAGGACAGAGTTCTAGCTGATTGCATGACACATTATCCAATTGAGATGAGAAATTTTTAACCTAAGTTAAACTCTGGAATCTGGTGTGGCATGTGATGGGATTGGATGAGTCTCGGGTCGGGGGGGGGGGGGAGATTGGAAGGAACAGACTCTGTTATAAACATAATGCAAAAGCAAAGTTTCTTTCTTCACCCTCTCCAAAAGCAAAACGTCCCCTCTTGGGCACAGGGTTCCATTTATTGCCCATCTTATCCCCCCCCCCCCCCCCCCGCCCCCCCCCCAACCCCCACCCCGCTCCGGATCATGTGCACCCACCCGGTCCTGTGGTAAAGTTTTGCTGTGTTTTCTGCCTCACTTTAACATCCAGCAGCATTTGGAAAGGCGAGCGAGTGTTTTGTGCGCAGTGTCAAGTTACATTTTGATGACCCACTGGGGGCTTGCTTTGGCTCCCTTCCCCCACTGGAGGCTGTTGGCAACACCAGCTCTGTAAAACTTCACAAACCACTGCTCCTGTACAATGCAGCTGCATACTCAGTGCAGAGTCCAACACCAATAAATCCCCAAGCTCACACTCAAAAGGCAAAACTGCCGTCTCAAACTGCTGCTCTTTCCAGTTTGTCGTCTCTCCTCTTGTTTCCTTGTCCATTCTCTCACACTCTATCTCTTTTTCTCTCTCTCTCTCTCTTTCTCACATGCTCTCTCATAACCCCTCTCTCATTGTTTTCTTTCTTCCTCTAGTGTTTCCCTCTCTCCTTTTCCCTCTCCTCTCTTTCCCAGTTACTCTGTCCTTTTCTCTTCTCTTCTCCCCCTCTCCCTCATTCATGTCTTTTCCTTTTTCCTCATCACCCATGCTTCTCATTTGCCCTTTATCACTCATTTAATTCCCCCTCTCTCTTCCTATCTTCTTCTCTGTTCTTCTTATCTCCTCTTATTCTCCTCTCTGTTTCTGCATCACGCTCTTTCTCTCTCTCACCCACACTGATGCCTCTTCTCTGCAAGTTCACTATTCTGTTCCCAGTGTTTAGACAGCCAAGCTGTAGGTAATACAGCTTTGGAATAGATTATTTCAGTCCCAGCGTTACCTAATGGAGCTCATTAGTTAAGTACAAACCCAGGCTACAGGTTTCTTGTGCAGTCTGTGCCAGGCCAGTGATTTAAGGACTCTCCAGTTGGACCCAGGTTCATGTTCTGATTTGATTTGATTTGATTTATTATTGTCACATGTATCAACGTACAGTGAAAAGTATTGTTCCTTGCGCGCTATACAGACAAAGCATACCGTTCATAGAGAAGGAAAGGAGAGAGTGCACAATGCAGTGTTACAGTTATAGCTAGGGTGTAGGGAAAGATCAACTTAATGCAAGGGAAGTCCATTCAAAAGTCTGATGGCAGCAGGGAAGAAGCTGTTCTTGAGTCGGTTGGTACGTGACCTCAGACTTTTGTATCTTTTTCCCGATGGAAGAAGGTGGAAGAGGGAATGTCCGGGGTGCGCAGGGTCCTTGATTATGCTGGCTGCTTTGCCGAGGCAGCGGGAAATGTAGACAGAGTCAACGGATGGGAGGCTGGTTTGCGTGAACAGGAATGGGAATTTATCCCAAGTTCCTAGTCCTGTGGCTAATCCGGACTCCTGTTGGTGATTATATCCCCTCTCCTCTGACGGAATGTGACTGTTTAGTGCAAGGGAAAATCGAGTATAAAAGTAGGGATGTTTTGCTAACAGCTGTACGGGACATTGGTGAGACCACATCTGAAGTACTTTTACAGTTTTAGTCTCCTTATTTAAGAAACGGTAGAACTTCAGTCGAAGCAGTTCTGAGAAGGTTTACTCGACTGATTCCTGGGACAAAGGGTTTATCTGATGAAGCAAGGTTGGCCAGGCTGGACCTGCATCCATTGGAGTTTAGAAGAATGAGAGGTGGTCTTACTGAAGCTTAGAAACATAGAAAATAGAAACAGGAGTAGGCCATTCAGCCCTTCGAGTCTGTTCCACCATTCATGGCTGGTCATCAAATTCAATTTCTTGATCCCCCTTCCTCCCCCATATCCCTTGATCCCTTTAGACCCAAGAGCTATATCTATAGAAACTTACAGTTGATTTGATTAGATTTGATTTATTATTGTCACATGTATCAGTATGCAGTGAAAAGTATTGTTTCTTGCACACTATACAAACAAAGCATACCGTTCATAGAGAAGGAAAGGAGAGAGTGCAGAATGTGGTGTTACAGTCATAGCTAGGGTGTAGAGAAAGATCAACTTAGTGCGAGGTAAGTCCATTCAAAAGTCTGACAGCAGCAGGGAAGAGGCTCTTCTTGAGTCAGTTGGTACGTGACCTCAGACTTTTGTATCTTTTTCCCGACAGAAGAAGGTGGAAGAGAGAATGTCCGGGGTGCCTGGGGTCTTTAATTATGCTGGCTGCTTTGCTGAGGCAGCGGCTAGTGTAGGCAGTGTCAATGGATGGGAGGCTGGTTTGCGTGTTGGATTGGGCTTCATTCACGACCCTTTGTAGTTTCTTGCGGTCTTGGTCACCCAGACCAAGCTGCGATACATCCGGAGAGAATGCTTTCTATGGTGCATCTGTAAGAGTTGCAAAAGGTAACAGAGGCATAGAAACATACCAGATCCTGAGGGGGCGTGACAGGGTGGATGCTGAGAGGATGTTTCTCCTTGTGGGAGAGACTGGAACTAAGGGGATTTAAAAATAAGAGTACCACCATTTAAGATGGAGACGAGGAGCCATTTTTTCTCTCCAAGGATTCTTGATTTTTATACCCAGAAAGCAGTGGGGACGGATTCATTGGATATTTTTACGGTTAAGTTAGATTCTTCACTGACCAGGGTGTCAGAGGGGGAAACAGGAAACTAGAGTTGAGGCCACAATCAGATAAGGCATGATCTTATAGAATAGCAGAGGGAGCTCGAGGGGCCAAATGGCCTACTGCTCCTAATTCAGATGTATGTTTATATATTGACCGGAGTTGCTGTGTACAACTCCCAGAGCATCAACAGCCCTCCACCACCCATGCAGATACCCATTCATTACATCCAAACCCACTTATCTACATCAATAGGAGGCCATTTGGTCCCTCAACATTGCTTCTTCATTCAGTAAGATCATTGCCGATCTCCCAGCCTCACATCCCCTAATTCCCTTAGCGTCCAAATCTCTGTCAATCTCAGCCTTGAACATACTCAACAACAGACCCACTATTGCCTCCTGGGAATGAGAATTCCAAAGACTCACCACCCTGTGAGTGAAGATATTCCTCCTCATCTCAGTCCTAAATGGGGAATCGCAGCAGTGAAGTCTTCAGCAGAGTCCCCTCACACTGTAAACAATAGAACATAAGCCGCTGGCTGACTTTTACCTCAAATTCCTTTCGCTGCCTTTGCTTCATGTCCCTTTAAGGGTGGCACGGTGGTACAGTGGTTAGCACTGCCGCCTCACAGTGCCAGGGACCCGGGTTCAATTCCGGCCTCGGGTGACTGTCTGTGCAGAGTCTGCACATTCTCCCCGTGTCTGCGTGGGTTTCCTCCGGGGGGCTCCGGGTTCCTCCCACAATCCAAAGATGTGTAGGTTAAGTGGATTGGCCATACTAATTTACGGAGATAGGGCGGGGGGGGGTTCGGGGGGAAGGGGGGTGGATTCTATGGTTCATTCCCTCACATGAAACAAATCACACGATCGCGTCAGCCATTCTCGCCTCTGGATTCGAAGGTAATCTTCAAAGATGCACCAGATAAAACATTCTTTCTGGTTGTATCACAGCTTGGTGCGGCTCCTGCTCTGCCCAAGACCGCAAGAAACTACAACGGGTCGTGAACAAAGCCCAGTCCATCACACAAACCAGCCTCCCGCCCATTGACTCTGTCTACACTTCCCGCTGCCTCGGAAAAGCAGCCAGCATAATCAAGGACCCCACACACCCCGGACATTCTCTCTTCCACCTTCTTCCGTCAGGAAAAAGATACAAAGGTCTGAGGTCACGTGCCAGCCAACTCAAGAACAGCTTCTTCCCTGCTGCCATCAGACTTTTGAATGGACCTACCTTGCACTAAGTTGATCTTTCTCGACACCCTAGCTATGACTGTAACACGACAACGTGGAGCTGCCGACGTACTTCATTCTGCACTGCACTACATTCTTTACTCCTTTCCTTCTCTATGAACGGTATGTTTTGTCTTTATAGCACTCAAGAAACAATACTTTTCTCTGTATACTAATACATGTGACGATAAAAAATTTTAAAAGTTCAAGTTTAGTTACTAGTCACAAGTAAGGCTTACATTAACACTGCAATGAAGTTACTGTGAAATTCCCCTAGTCGTCACATTCCGGCACCTGTTCGGGTCAATGCACCCTAACCAGCACGTCTTTCAGACTGTGGGAGGAAACCGGAGCACCCAGAGGAAACCCACACAGACACGGGGAGAACGTGCAAACTCCACACAGATAGTGACCCAAGCCGGGAATCGAACCCAGGTCCCTGGCACTGTGAGGCAGCAGTGCTAACCATTGTGCCATATCAAATTAAACCAAATAATGGACTCAAGTCCCACTCTATAAATTGGCTGATAATCCAGTGCAGCACTGCAGGGGACTAAACTGTACATGAAGTATCATCTTTCTGATGAGACAGTCATCTATAAGATTCTGCCTTCAAGTGCAGCATACTTTAAATATCGCTTGATGTAATTCAAGGCAGAACAGATTCCTGGCCAACATTTCCAGTGCCACCATCTCGTTGCTGGCAGTGTGTTAGTTGAAACAGCAACAGTCCTTGCGCAGTTTATTTCCATTTTAATTTGAGCCTGGAAGGCATCCATCAATCTGTGTGATTAGAAATGCAATTAATTAACTTCTCATCTGTAACCAACAGATAATTAATAAATTCTTTGTCTAAATGACTGGCCGGGATAAAGTTTGGGGGCCCTCTCCGTTGCCAACTTAAACTCTTACCCAGAATGCTTCATAAGCTGCGTTGCCGTGACATCGGTTCCCCCCTGCAGACAGGGGAACTCATTTCAGCTTCGTTTGAGTCTGAAGGTCGTGAAGGGTTCAAACCTTGCCCCAGAGACCCTGCGGAGAAAATTGAGGTTGGAACTCCCAGTGCGTGCTGAGGGAGCTGCATTGTCAGTGGTGCCGTCTTTTAACCCAAACACTGATCCAGTCTCCACTCCCCACCCCGCCCCCCCCCCTCCCCCCCGCCCCCCCCACGCTCTCACATGGGTGCTGAAGATCCCTTGGCATGATTGTAAAGAAGACAAGGCAATCCGGGACAATTTTATCCCGCAAACAACGTCACAAAAATAGATTGGTCACCATCACATTGCTGCTTGTGGAATCTTGCTGTGCACAAATTAACTGCCGCATTTCCTGCATCACAACAGTGACTACGCTTCAGAAGAAAAGTACTTTGTTGGCTATAGAAAGGCATGGTATAGGGCGTTATATAAATGCAAGTCTCATCTTTTCGGGTTAAAAATGTGAGAAACAGATTTAGGACCAATTTCAAGGTATCATAGAATTCTACAGTGCAGAGGGGAGGCCATTTGGCCCATCAAGTCTGCACCGACCACAATCCCACCCAGGCCCTATCCCCAAAACCCCATGCATTTACGTGGATTGGCCATGCTAGTCCCCCTGACACTAAGGGGCAATTTAGCATGGCCAATCCACCTAACCCACACATCTTTGGACTGTGGGAGGAAACCGGAGCACCCAGAGGAAACCCACGCAGACACGGGGAGAACATGGGTCCCTGCAGCTGTGAGGCAGCAGTGCTAACTACTGTGCCACCGTGCCGCCCCAAGTAATCATACTTGGTGAAGGCCATTTGGCCCATCATAGTTAATCTATCCAGAACCAACTCAACAATCTTCCCATTCCAGCATCCAGTTACTCCAGTGGGATTTATTTCCCCATACACTATCAGGGAGGAGGAAGGATCCAGATGTTCATCCAGATGTGACTGAAGAATGTCCTGATATCAACCCTAAACAAGTTTTAATCTTGGAGGATTACTTCAAAATAATATTCTGGATTACACTTTCCGTTCCCTTAACTACCTTCCAATCCAACATTCTTTACAACACTAAGACTGTCTATCTGTATTCCCATATCATCGCCTGTCTCTACCCTTTGTCACTGCTCATCTGCTGCTAAAAACCTGATCCATGCTTTTGCTACTTCCAGACTCAATTATTCCATTGCTTCCCTGGACAATCTCTCATCTTCCACCCTCTGCTGAGTTCATTCAAACGTCACCTTACCATCTTCTGACCGTATCAAGTTCCATTCACCCATTGTCCCAGTGTTCGCAAACCTACATCGTTGCCCAGAACAACACCTCGACTTTGAACTTCTCATCCTTGTGTTCAAGTGCCTCCATTGTCTCATCAGTCCCTATCTCTGTAATCCCGCCCAGCCCTACAATCCTCCAAGATCTACTTTCTCAGAAGACAAAGGAAATTTGGCATGTCAACTACAACTCTCACCAACATTTACAGATGCACCATAGAAAGCATTCTTTCTGGTTGTATCACAGCTTGGTATGGCTCCTACTCTGCCCAAGACCGCAAGAAACTACAAAGGGTCGTGAACGAAGCCCAGTCCATCACTCAAACCAGCCTCCCATCCATTGACTCTGTCTACACTTATCGCTGCCTCGGAAAAGCAACCAGCATAACCAAGGACCCCACACACCCCGGGCATTCTCTCTTCCACCTTCTTCCGTTGGGAAAAAGATACAAAAGTCTGAGGACACGTACCAACCGACTCAAGAACAGCTTCTTCACTGCTGCCGTCAGACTTTTGAATGGACCTACCTCGCATTAAGTTGATCTTTCTCTACACCCTAGCTATGACTGTAACACTACATTCTGCACTGTCTCCTTTCCTGCTCTATGAATGGTATGCTTTGTCTGTAGAGCGCGCAAGAAACAATGCTTTTCACTGTTATCTAATACATGTGACAATAATAAATCAAATCTACACAATCTATGAACGGTATGCTTTGTCTGGATAGCGTGAAAGAAACAACACTTTTCACTGTATACCAATACATGTGACAATAATAAATCAAATCAAACGTCTCTCTGCTCCAAACGTGTCTTCTTGGGCAACCCCACTTCCTTCAGCTGCCTAGGCCCGAAACTCTGGAATTTCCCCCTCAAGCCTCTCAGCCTCTTTACCTCACCTTATGACATTCCTTAAAGCCTACATTTGTGACCAAGATTTGACCTTGTGTTCTAACACCTCCGCATGTGACTCAGTGAATTTTTATTTAGACACCTAGGGCAGAATTTTCCCATCCTGCCGCCATGGGAATCATAGCAGGCGGGACAGGACCATGCAAAAGTCCGTTGGCCTCGGGTGGGATTTTCTGGTCTTGTGGAGAGCACAGCCAAACGTTCCATCCCTAATTTTTGCTTACACACTTAAGAAGTTCATAGAAATATAGAAAATAAGAGCAAGACCAGGACATTCGGTCCTTCGAACCCATTCATTATGATCACCATCTAACTCAATAGCCTGCTCCCCCCTTTCCTCCATACCCTTTGATCCACTTCACCTCCTGTACTATATCTAACTCCTTCTTGAAAAAATATGTTTTGGCCTCAACTGCTTTCTGTGGTAGCAAATTCCACAGGCTGACCACTCCCTGGGTGAAGAAATTCCTCCTCATCTCAATCTTAAAAAGTTTATTCTATATCCTTAGACTGTGACCCTTGGTTCTGGACTCCCCCACCATCAGGAACATCCTTCCTGCATCTACCCTGTCTAGTCCTGTTAGAACTTTATAGGTTCCTATGAGATCACCCCCTCATTCTTCTAAACTCCAATGAATAAAATCTTAATCCTGATCAATCTCGCTTCATTTGTTAGTCCTGCCATCCCAGGAATCAGTCTGGTAAACCTTGTCTGCACTTCCTCAAGAGAAAGAAAATCCTTGCTGAGATAAGGAGACCAAAACTGCACACGATATTCCAGGTGTGATCTCATCAAAGCCCTGTATAATTGCAGCAACACATCCCTGCTCCTGTATTTAAATCCTCTCACTATGAAGGCCAATATACCATTTGCCTTCTTTACCGCCTGCTGCACCTGCATGCTTACCTTAAGCAGCTGGTTTATGAGGACACCGAGGTCTCGTTGCACATTCAGCTCTCTCAATTTACAGCCATTCAGATAATAATCTGCCTTCCCATTTTTGCGACCAAAGTGGATAGCCTCACATTTATCCACATTATACCGCGTCTGCCACATATCTGCCCACTCACTCAGCTTGTCCAAGTCACACTGAAGCATCTCTGTATCCTCCCCACAGCTCACCCTCCCACCCAACTTTGTGTTATCTGCAAACTTGGGAGTGTTTATTTTGTGATGTTGTATTTGCATCTCCGATATCATTTAATATCACACACATACCTCGATAAGGCCTCGGATAGCTAGAATGCAGAAAACAGATCAGCATGTTTATTCCCTGGCATTGTACATTGCTGTCGATGCTAGTAATAATACGGGTCCTAGTATCAACTACGTTTATTTTATTGCATTCCTTATTCATGTACGTGTTGTGTAAATAGGATGGCTAAAGTTAAAACTAACCACACACCCTGGGGGTTCTGTTAGGGGCTGCCAACCATCCTGGATTGTTCTGAAGTATTTGGGAATTGAAGATTAATTTCCAGACAGAGACTTTGAACAAGTATTTAGTCTCTCTCTTCACAATAGAACACACAAAAAGCATCTAACGAAGAGTAGAAGGTCAAGAAGCAAAAGGGGGAAAAGGGAGGAACCTAAAACAATCACAGGTGGAGAGGAGATTGGTGGCCATTGGACAATCCAATGGTAAGGCTAAGGAAATTCGACATGTCCGCTACAACTCTAGCCAATTTTTACAGATGCACCATAGAAAGCATCCTTTCCAGATGGATCACAGCTTGGTATGGCTCCTGCTCTGACCAAGACTGCAAGAAGCTACGAAGGGTCGTGAATGAAGTCCAGTCCATCATGCAAACCAGCCTCCCATCCATTGACTCTGTCTACACATCTCTCTGCCTCAAAATAAAGCCAACATAATAAGGACCCCACATGTTAGAATGTAACCAATGATAACATTGGATCTACTGTAGTGTGACCAAAGGTAACATGCTGTAAGGGTCAGCTGACCCAGTAAACTATGTAACCAATGACAAAATGATGTGGTGGTCAGCTGACCAGCTGACTCAGTATACATAAGAAGCTGCTTCGGTTTGTGGGAGCTTGGAATGGCCCAGGGTGAGGCCGCAAGTGTTGGAATAATGAAGTTTCTTTACTAAACCTTCTTCTTTGATTTATGAGTTGGAGTGAGTCTTGTTTTATTCTATTGCTTACTGAAGAGTTAGTTCCTACTGGTGGATCAACACAATGCACCCCGGACATTTTCTCTTCCACCTTCTTCCGTCAGGAAAAAGATACAAAAGTCTGAGCTCACGTATCAACCAACTCAAGAACAGCTTCTTCCCTGCTGCTGTCAGACTTTTGAATGGACCTAGCTTATATTAAGCTAATCTTTCTCTACACCCTAGCTATGACTGTAACACTACATTCTGCACTTTCATCTATCCTTCTCCCCTATGTACTCTATGAATGGTATGCTTTGTCTGTATAGCGCACAAGAAACAATACTTTTCACTGTATTCCAATGTATGTGACAATAATAAATCAAAGCAAAACATTTTGGTACTTTCTCTCTATCAGCCTCCTTGGAGTTGGCACCACATTTGCTTGACTGCGCCCTGGTTTAATTTGGTTCAGATGCAGAAGGAGAGCCTTAGAATCCCGACAGTGCAGAAGGAGGCCATTTGACCCATCAAGCCTGCACTGACAACAATCCTACCCAGGCCCTATTCCCGTAACCTCATATATTTACCCTACTCGTCCCCCTGACACTAAGGGGCAATTTAACATGGCCAATACACCTAACCAGCACATCTTTGGAGCATGGGAGGAAACCGGAACATCTGAACAAAGAACAAAGAAAATTACAGAACAGGAACAGGCCCTTCGGCCTGCATCGACCATGCTGCCCGACTGAACTAAAACCCCCTACCCTTCCGGGGACCATAACCCTCTATTCCCATCCTATTCATGCATTTGTCAAGACGCCCCTTAAAAGTCACTATCGTATCTGCTTCCACTACCTCCCCCGGCAACGAGGAAAACCTCTGGAGGAAAACCTCACGGACAAACACGGAGAAAACATGCAAACTCCACACAGGCATTAACCCAAACTGGGAATTGAACCCGGGTCCCTAGCACTGCGAGGCAGAAATGCTAATCACTGTGACACCGTGCCGCCCAATCCTTGTTTGAGACAGGTTCCCAATGGCATCGTGATTTTCCTCTATATCCGCAAATTCCTGTTGGGAGGGGAAATGGGAACATGTTCACTTTACAGATGTAAAAAGACACAAAAACTTCCAACATGGCTGGCAGGTGCACAGATGTTCGCAGCTGTATTGGTCTGGGCAAAGGATCACAAAAGTAGAAGGTGGCCATTCTACCCAAAATGCCTGTGCTAGCTCTTTGATGGAAATGTCGTGTCACATTCCCGTCTTTGTGTCCGTAATCCTGGAAGTTCCTCCTCTTCAAGTGCTTGTCCAACTCGCTTTTAAAATTATTCATGCAATCAGACCCCCTCCACCTTTTCAGACAGAATGTTCCAGATCCCGACAACCCTCTTGAGGAGTCCGGGGCCCATACTTGAAACAAAAGCTTGGCGGCCGCAAACTCGGGGGCCTCAGGCCTGTTGGGAAGGGGTGCTGACTGACTGGATCAGTCATAGTCAGGGGAACCTGCAGTCCACATCCAGACTAACCGGCGTTCCAAACAGGGACCACTCGAGATCGCAATCAAAAAAAAAGATGACCCAATTGTGGAATTGAAAGGGACAAATCAGGAGTCACCGCTCCTCCAGATGGAGAGAGACACCATTAAAGCCAACCAACAGAGAGACATCTTCCGAACAGTGGTTACCAGCCCACCCGCCATGGGAATCGGAGCGGGCGAGGGGGTGGACAATGGGAATGTCTGTGGACCTCAGGTGGGGTTTTATGGCTTTGGGATGAGGGAGGCCATAAAATCCCACCCATCAAGTGAGAGCGAGGCAGAAAAAATTCAGAATGTTGGGTCTGCCGAATGGATTCAAGTCGAAGTTATACGCAGTGGCCTCAACAAGGAGCCCACTGACTGGGACAAACTCCTTCGCTCTGTAAGTACTTCCGAGAGCCAAAATAATCCGTCGCTGGGACGAAGGTTGGATCTGGTATTGAGCGGAAGACTGGCTATTGCCTGACTCGTAAACCAATGATATTTATTGTCCTGGTATCTGGGTAGCAGAGGCGAAGATACAGGATACTTGACAGATGGCATTACTCACTTTCCCCAAGCCCTCCCAGCGCTCCCCCCTCCCCCACTCTCCCCTGGCCAGGCCCTCAGTGGCATCGTGCTGTGGTCACATCACTAGTATAAGGACTCTTCCAGTGACTCTGTCTCTTTAATAAGAAGAGCTGTGTGTTTCTGCTCCCCCGTTTTATGCAACTGTCTCCAGTTTGATGGACTTCTTGACAAGTTGCCATGCATAAATTCTTCTGCAAACAGATCCAGGAATATGTAATAAGTCCCCAAGGAGGCCCGTTCTGTACTAAACCCAGTTGATCAAGGACAAAGGCATCCTTTACTCATAAATTCTTCTTTGTTTTCCCTTTCAGCTTTGGATCAGAGAGACTATGAGCCGGGGGAGAGTGAGCGGGCAGTGCTATGGTGAACCTTGTACCCTGCCAGTGTGTCAGTGTCAAGGTGGTGAACTCCATCCGTCTCCAGGATGGTACAGACCAGACTTAAACTTCGCAGGTTTAGGATTTCCTTTCCTTGACAAATGAAGGGATCCGCCGGGCTGGGTTGGTAACACCCTCACTGTCGAGTCAGAATGTTGAGGGTTCAAGTCCCACTCTAGGGCTTAAGGGCAAAAATCAAATGCTGACACTCCTGGTATATACAGAGTGCTGCACTGTCAGAGGTGCTGTCTTTCAGAGGGTATCAGCACGATCAAACACTGTCAACATCCCGGGGGTTACCATCGCCCAGATACTGAACTGGCCCAGCCATATAAATCCTGTGGCTACAAGAGCAGGTCAGAGGCTGGGAATCCTGTGGAGAATAGCTCACCAAAAGAGAAAATGCTGGAAAATCTCAGCAGGTCTGGAAGTCTCTGTAAGGAGAAAAAAGAGCTGACGTTTCGAGTCCAATTGACCCTTTGTCAAAGCTCATCTGGACTCGAAACGTCAGCTCTTTCCTCTCCTTACTGATGCTGCCAGACCTGCTGAGGTTTTCCAGCATTTTCTCTTTTGGTTTCGGATTCCAGCATCTGCAGTAATTTGCTTTTATCCAGTGAGTAACTCACCTCCTGACTTCCCAGAGCCTGTCCCCATCGACAAGGCACAAGTCAGGAGTGTGATGGAATACTCCCCACTTGCCTGGATGGGTGCAGCTCCAACAACACTCAAGAAGCTCGACACCATCCAGGACAAAGCAGCCCCGCTTCATAGAATCATAGAATCCCTACAGGAGGAGGCCATCCAGCCCATCGAATCTGTACTGATGGTCTGTACTGAGTCTGTACCCAGGCCCTATTCCCATAACCCCACACATTTACCCTGCTAATCGGTGGCACAGTGGTTAGCACTGCTGCCTCACAGCGCCAGGGATCTGGGTTTGATTCCTGGCTCGGGTCACTGTCTGTGTGGAGTCTGCACATTCTCCCCGTGTCTGCGTGGGTTTCCTCTGGGTGCTCCGGTTTCCTCCCACAGTCTGAAAGACGTGCTGGTTAGGGTGCATTGGCCATGCTAAATTCTCCCTCAGTGTACCCGAGCAGGTGCCAGACTGTGGCGCCTAGGGGAATTTCACAGTAGCTTCATTGCAGTGTTAATGTAAGCCTTACTCGTGACTAATAAATAAACTTTCAACTTTAATCCCCCTGACACTAGGGTCAATGTTGCATGGCCAATCAATCTAACCCACACATCTTTGGACTGATATCGCGAGTGGAGTTCGGAAACATTTCTACACACAAAGGGGGGTTGGGGGCAGAAGTTTGAAACTCCCTTTGAAAATGGAAGTTGATTCTAGTTTGTTATAAATCTGAGATGGATAGATTTTAAGGGATATGGGGCAAAGATGAGGTATACGGAGCCAGGTGACAGATTAGCCATGGTGGAATGGTGGAGCAGGCTTGAGGGGCTGAATAGCCTCATCCTGTTCCTATATTCCTCCTGACTTATCCAGCACCCTGACTGCACTCATTCCAAATCTCTGCCATTCTGGCTTCTCTCCCTTCTCATGTGGCTTTGTGCTGACATTCTTTGGTGCTCCAATGACTGTTCTTCCAGCTGCGTGTCTAAGGAGCAGACTGAGCTGTAGCTGCTCGTGGAGAGACAAGGATGGGATAATCCACCATAATCCTGGATGAAAAGTATTTGTTGACAAGAGCCCTGAATCAGGAATGAGTAAATATCAGTAAAATGCCATGTTCCTGATTGTCCATCCGAAGTAACCCCTCAGTTTCCAAGTTGATGAAGCTTTGATAGACGAACAACAACGGGCGGGATTCTCCAGCCATTCACACTGGAGAGATTCTCCAGTCCCGCTGCAGTAAACGAAGATTCGGCTGAGCGCCAAATTCCCTGCCCTCGCTTGTAGCAGCGGCAAAGTGTGAACTGCCGCAGATTTCTGTCCAATAACTCGCATTTTTATCGCACTTTTAAGACAGTCAAATGTCCCAATCTGCTTCCCAGGAACCTTATCAAACTGGACACCGAGCAGCATCAGGAGAATGTAGGGTGGGCGACCAAAGGTTTGCCCAAAGACTTAGCTTTTCAGGAGGGTCTTGAAGGAGAAGAGAGAGGCAGAGCGACAGGAGAGGCACAGGGAGGAATTCCAGAGACATGGGCCTTGTTTGATTGGATTTGATTTATTATTGTCACATGTATTAACGTACAGTGAAAAGTATTGTTTCTTGCGCGCTATACAGACAAAGCATACCATTCATAGAGAAGGAAAGGAGAGAGTGCAGAATGTAGTGTTACAGTCATAGCTAGGGTGTAGAGAAAGATCAACTTAATGGGAGGTAAGTCCATTCAAAAGTCTGACAGCAGCAGGGAAGAAGCTGTTCTTGAGTCGGTTGGTACGTGACCTCAGACTTTTGTATCTTTTTCCTGACGGAAGAAGGTGGAAGAGAGAATGTCCGGGGTGTGTGGGGTCCTTAATTATGCTGGCTGCTTTCCTGAGGCAACAGGAAGTGTAGACAGAGTCAATGGATGGGAGGCTGGTTTGCGTGATGGTTTGGGCTACATTCACAACCTTTTGTAGTTCCTTGCGGTCTTGGGCAGAGCAGGAGCCATACCAAGCTGTGATACAACCAGAAAGAATGCTTTCCATGATGTATCTATAAAAATTGATGAGAATTGTTGCTGACATGCCAAATTTCCTTAGCCTTCCGAGAAAGTAGAGGCGCTGGTGGGGCCTTCTTAACTATAGTGTCAGCATGGGGAGACCAGGACAGGTTGTTGGTGATCTGGATACCTAAAGACCTGAAGCTCTTGACCCTGGACTGAGCCAGGACTGAGCCATTGATGTGGACAGGGGCATGTTCTCCTCTACGCTTCCTGAAGTCGATGACAATCTCCTTGTCGGCTGAGTGGTGGAACAATAGAAATCAGGGATGTTTTGGAGGTGAGATTTGGAGGAGTGTGGAGATCTCAGAGGCTTGTCCGGGCAGCAGGTTCCAGTGATAGAGGGAGCAAGGCTGTAGAGGGGTTGGAAAACAAAGGGCGGGCATTTTAAAATATTGGTGTTGTGGGAAGCGGAGCCAGTGTAGCTCAGTGAGCAGATACAGATCTGTACAAACTCCATCCAATAGTGACAAGCAATCCACACCAGCCTCCGCAATTCAACAAGGTAACCCAGGAGGTCTCTGTGATCAGGCCACGATGTAAAAGAACCAAGTAGACTGACCCAGGACTGAGCCAGGACTGAGCCAGGACTGAGCCAGGACTGAGCCAGGACTGACCCAGGACTGATCCAGGGCTGAGCCAGGACTGACCCAGGACTAACACAGAACTGACCCAGGACTGAGCCAGGACTGAGCCAGGACTGAGCCAGCACTGAGGCAGGACTAACACAGAACTGACCCAGGACTGAGCCAGGACTGACCCAGGACTAACACAGAACTGACCCAGGACTGAGCCAGGACTGAGCCAGGACTGAGCCAGGACTAACCCAGGACTGACCCAGGACTGACCCAGCACTGACCCAGGACTGACCCAGGGCTGAACCAGGACCGACCCAGGACTAACCCAGGACTGAGCCAGGACTGAGCCAGAGGTGACCCAGGACTGATCGGACTGACCCAGGGGTGACCCAGGACTGATCGGACTGAGCCAGGGGTGACCGGGAGTGACCCAGGACTGATCGGACTGAGCCAGGGGTGACCGGGAGTGATACGAATGCAGGAAAGCGTGTGGGACTCCGCCCAGCGCTCTCACAAACAGAGCAGTGTCATTGTTAACCAGATAGCGGACAAGTGGAAAAACACAAACATGTTAAACGTTTCTGGACTGGACTTACCAACACTTTGCAGCCACTTGGGACAGAGGGAGGGTGGACTTATCATTTGAACTGCTTCCTGTAATGACAGACACTCTGTGCTATATTTGGAGATTGCCTTAAAGCCGTGTCTCAGTTTAAAGTCGTTTCGGGTCTTTCTCCACTTTGACCCTGTTTACCTGTGCCCTCGATATCAGCCTTTCAATTCCCCAGTGAGGAATAGCAGGAACAGGCCATTCAGCCCATTCTCAGATACTGTTCTGTCATTCCTTAAATCACGCCCTGTCTGCACCTGATTTTATTTTTATTTATTCGTGGGACATGGGTGTCGCTGGTTGGCCAGCATTTATTGCCCATCCCTAGTTGCCCTGGGAGGGCAGCTGAGAGTCAACCACATTGCTGTGGCTCTGGAGTCACATGTAGGCCAGACCAGGTAAGGACGGGAGATTTCCTTCCCTGAAGGACATTAGTGAACCAGGCGGGCTTTTCTCACAATCGACAATGGATTCATGGTCATCAGCAGATTCTTAATTCCAGATATTTTGTATTGAATTCAAATTCCACCATCTGCCGTGACGGGATTCGAACCCGGGTCCCCAGAACATGAGCTGAGCTTCTGGATTAATAGTCTAGTGATAATACCATCGCCTCCCTTTGCCACCTTTCTGCTCCATATTTCACAAAACTCTTCCCAAACAGAAATTGACGATTCTCACAAACTCCAATTGACCCCCAAGAATGCACAGCCTTTCAAAGGAGAGAGATTCTAGAATCATCCTTGACTGGTCTGGCCCTTGGCGCAGTGGGTTAGCACTGCTGCCTCACAACGCCAGGGACGCAGGTTCAATTCCCGGCTCCCTGTGCAGAGTCTGCACGTTCTCCCCGTGTCTGCGCGGGTTTCCTTCCACACTGCAAAGATGTGCAGGTTAGGTGGATTGGCCATGCTAAATTGACCCTTAGTGTCAGAGGGAGTAGCTAGGGTAAATACCTGGGGTTATGGGGAGAGGGCCTGGGTTGAATTGTGGTCAGTGCAGACTCGATGGGCTGAATGGCCTCCTTCTGTACTGTAATGAGTCTATGCTTCTGTGCTGAAACCGCAGCACCCCAGAGGAGACCCAGGGAGACACGGGGAGAATGTCACCGTGCCACCCCCAGGTCCCAACAGCTTAATACCGGGTGCTGCAGGTTCCCCGGTCCAATCAGACCCACTCTGCCGTGACTCATTGATGATCATGTGTGGCTCTGAGATATCCAATCAGAATTCACCACCCTCGGAGCGCTTGTTAAGTTGTTAAAGGGCTGCAGCGGCCAGTCAGTCCAGCCGGGGGCAGGATCACATCCCACCCTGCCGTCAACAAAAAATGTGGGAATAAAGGGAGGCCATTCAGCCCCTCAAGCCTGTTCCTCTACTCAGTGCGATCGTGGCTGATCCGCATTGTAATAACCACCAAGCTCACACTTGGTTCACAGAACAAAATTGAAAAGAAGGTTCACCAAACACTTACATAAAAGCAAACCAATCCTGGATGTGTGTAGTCGGTCTGTGAAATCTACGGAGAGAAACAAAGCTGTCCGCTGGAATTCTCCGGTTGTTCACATCCCGTCGCTGCTGCCGGTGAGAATGGAGAATTTGGCGCTCAGCCAAATATCCATTCACGGCAGCGGGACTGGAGAATCCCAGGCGCGGGCGAGGTCGGAGAATCCCAGCTGCGAGCGTGACTGGAGAATCCCAGCCGCGGGAGGGGTCGGAGAATCCCAACCGCGGGCAAGACTGGAGAATCCCAGGCGCGGGCGAGGTCGGAGAATCCCAGCCGCGGGCAAGACTGGAGAATCCCAACCGCGGGCGAGGTTGGAGAATCCCAGCCCAATGTTTCAGGTCACTGGCCTTTCACCAGAACTCATTGACTTCCCGACCCCTGTGTTTCTCTCTCCACAGAGGCTGCCAGACCTGTTGAGTTTTTCCAGCATTTTCTGTTTTTATTTCAGATTTCCAGCATCCGCAGTATTTTGCAGTTGTACACATGTTCATCAAACACTTTGTTCACTAGAATATTGTCCATTTCATAGAATCACAGAATCCCTACAGTGCAGAAGGAGGCCATTTGGCCCATTGAATCTGCACCGACCACAATCCCACCCAGGCCCTATTCCCATAACCCCACATATTTCCCTGCTTATCCTCCTGACACTAAGGGGCAATTTAGCACGGCCAATGCACCTAACCCACACATCTTTGGACTGTGGGAGGAAACCGGAGCACCCGGAGGAAACCCACGCAGACACGGGGAGAACGTGCAGGCTCCACACAGGCAGTGACCTGAGGCCGGAATCGAACTTGGGACCCTGGCGCTGTGAGGCAGTGATTAGTACGAAGTGATCCAGATCTCAACAATCCCCTCCAAGTGAAAAATGTCTTTTGTCCATGATTTTAAATCTCTGGCCTCTTGGTTACGGAGACACTTGCCAGAGGGAAGAGTTTCATTATCTTTCGCCACACCAGGTTAGCTAGTTTTCTTGTCCCTTCCATGAGGTTTAATTCCTATTTAAGTTCTTAGCCCTGTGTTTGGTTTCTCTGGAACTCGCACAGTGTCAGTTAAGGATCCTCGCTCTTAACTGGGAAGCTGTTTTCCAATCGTGGTGTGCCTATGCCACCTGGTGAGGAAATGTGGTACTGCAAACACTGCGGGAGAAACAGAATTCTCCCTCCGGCTGTTCGCACCTCCCCACTGCTGCCAGCGAGCTCGGAGAATTTGGCGCCCAGCCAAATCTCCCTTCACTGCAGCGTGTCTGGAGAATCCCACCGGTGTGAATGGCAGGAGAATCCTGACCACAATCTATGGCCAAGATTTTCCAGCCCCATGGTGGCAAGAGTTGCCGCGGGCAGTTTCAGCAGCCCAGGCAAAAATACACCAACTCTCGGCGGGACTGGATGACCCAGGCAATAGGAGGGGCTGGAAAATCCTCCCCTATTTTGATACAGAGATCACCACTCTATTCACCATCTGTTTTAAATTAACCCTAACTCTAACCTGTGTGCAAACTCAAATAAAGAACAGTACAGCACAGGAACAGGCCCTTCGGCCCTCCAAGCCTGTGCCAATCATGATGCCCTAACTAAACCTTCTGCCCTTACTCGGTCTGTATCCCTCTATTCCCTCCCTATTCATGGACCCATCCAGATGCCTCTTAAATGTTGCTAATGTTCCTGCTTCCACCACCTCCTCAGGCAGCATGTTCCAGGCACCCACCACTCTCTGCATGAAAAACCTCCCCGCACATCTCCCTTAAACTTTCCCCCTCTCACCTTGAACCTGTGCCCCCTTGCAATTGACACTTCCACCCTGGGGAAAAAGCCTCTGACCATCCACCCTTTCTATGTCTCTTATCATTTTGTAGACCTCTATCGGGTCTCCCCTCAGCCTCTGTCTTTCCAGTGAAAACAATCCTTGTCTGGTGGTAGAACTCCTCCAATCACTAGAGAGGTTCTACTGTGACCCACAGTACAGTCAAGGTGACTTCTCCCAGAATGCTCCTCAGTGAAGTCCCTCTGCCGCCTCTACTGGATCTCAGCGCAGGTGTAGTTGGTATAAAAGGTGTATTTAGCTTCTGAAGGTACCAATCACTCCGACAGCATCTTCAGCTCCTCCTTACTGACCGATACCAATAAAGGAAGACTTGGATTTATATAATACAACACAGTTTACAACAGAACATCCCAAAACACCTTACAACCAATGAAGTGTCCCTTTCAAAGCACAGTAATTTGGGATGTTAGGTGGATTAGCCATGCTAAATTGCCCCTTAGTGTCCAAAGATGTGCAGGTTAGGGGGATTAGCGGGGTAAATATGTGGGGTTACAGAGATAGGGCCTGGGTGAGATGCTCTGTCAGAGAGTCGCCGCAGGCTCAATGAGCTGAATGGCCTCATTCTGCACTGTAGGGGTTCTATGATTCTATGTAGGAAATGTTGCAGCCAATTTGCACACAGTAAGATCCCACAAACAGCAATGTGATAATGACTAGTTGACTGCTTTAGTGATGTTCAAAAGGAAGAAATATCAGCCGGAATTTTCCCGTCCTGCTCGTCACGGGAATCGGAGCGGGTGAGGGGCGGAGCACGGGAAAGGTCCATTGACTACGGGCGGGATTTTACGGTTTCGGGATGAGCAAGGCCAGTGGTGATGGCGAAATCCTGGAACTCCCTCCCTAACAGCACTGCGGGTGTACCTACAGCAGTTCAAGAGGGCAGCTCGCCACTGCCACCTTCTGTAGCAATGGGCGCAAATGGTGCCCTTGGGCAAGATGCCCACATGAAAGAAATGGATTAAAAATGGAAGGATGATCTGTGGCAGAGAGAGAAAGGACGGGAATTGAAACAGAACACTGCATGGGCGATGTCAAAGCAAGGACAGCGCGAATGCGGTCAGCTCATTCAGATGAAGTTAGCGAGTGGGTTTACCCCAGGAGCAGGGAATCACTGACAAATGGACAATGTCCAAACAAATGTGAGTTGACCATTCAAATGTCCCTGAAGGTTAACATCACCAACCAAAGAGGAAGGGATGGCAACCAGGGTAACAACAGGAACATGGGAACAGGAGGAGGCCATTCAGCCCCTCGAGGCTATTCTACCATTCAATGAGGACATGGCTAATCTGTACCTGCCTTTGTCTCTAATCCCTTAATACATCTAGGCCAGCAAAAATCTATCAACATCAGTGTTAAAATTAACAATTGACCTGGATTTGAATCTATGTAATGAATGGTTATCTAATGCTATTAACTTGTCAGCCAATTAAGGAATCCAATTTTAAATGAATCTCACCAATTAATTACAAGACCGGATGCAGAGAGACAAGAGAAGGTTATACTGATGGAGTGAGGTAAAGTCATGGTGGGAGGAGGTTCAAAGGGGCTGTTGAGGGGTTGATTGAATTCTGTGATCTATTCCTGTGCTGCGAATTCTATGTGATGGTGTTTGATTATCAACAGCCAGTTAATGTGGTGTTACAATGACGTGACTGAACCACAACTGCATAACCTGCCAGATTAATGTCATTAGTTAACTCCAACCCTCTCTGGTACCAAGTTAACATTTCAGAAATAAACTGAGAGAGCTCGGTTAGGGAGGGGGGGTTTGGTTGTAGTTGTTCCAGGGTTTATCTCAGGGGTACTCCCCTGAGACCAGTGTAGCCCCGACAAGCCCTTCCCACTCGTTCACTGTTGACCTCGCTTATTTTTAGCTGCGAGCTGTTCTCTGCCTGACTCCCTCTCAGCTGTCCCATCACTCAGGAAGGTGAGTCGACTTCGCTACAGTGCACGGGCCAGGCTGAGGTGAGTTTACTTCTTAATCTTCCGGGGAAAAGAAAGGGGTTATTGTAACAATCCCACTTTCTGTTCAAGACACAGGTCACCTCTTCTCTGAACTTGGGGGTGCAGAGAGGAGGGAGGCTTTGTACAGAGATGGTGTGGTGTGCATTTACCATCTGTCATAGCTCACACTCAGGAAGCACAATGGGGGAAACTTAAATCCCCTTTAAATGTATTCCTTCATCACGTGACGCCATTCACTCTTTGGCTTGTTTTGGAGGGGAGAGATAGAGGCAAAAAATTGATTCAGTGATAAGTTAACCTTTTGATTTGGTGGGAATTCGCATGGTGACGCAGTGATTGGCACTGCTGCCTCACAGCGCCAGGGACCCAGGTTTGATTCCCGGCTTGGGTTACTGTCTTGGTGTGGAATCTGCATGTTCTCCCCGTGTCTGCGTGGGTTTCCTCCGGGTGCCCCGGTTTCCTCCCACAGTCCGAAAGACGTGCATTGGCCGTGCTAAATTCTCCCTCAGTGTACCCGAACAGGTGCCGGAGTGTGGGCGACTAGGGGATTTACACAGTAACTTCATTGCGGTGTTAATGTAAGCCGACTTGTGACACTGAACTCTAAACTTTAAACTGAATTGAACCCGGCAACGTTATTTCGGACATTTGCCCCTCAAACTTGGCCTCAAAGTTCAAACCTTACTTCAAGGTCACTGGGGGAAATGTCAGGTATTAGAGAATCCAATTTAAAGGGCGGAATTTTACCGGCATGTCCCGCCCGAGGCCAACGGAGAATTCCGTTCTCCGAGCCTCGCCGGAATCGGGATGGGTGCGCTGGTAAAATCCCGGCGTTTCCCGCTAAGAGCTGGTACCGTCTGTCCCAAAACAAACAAAGCTCTCGTTTTTATTATTGTGACCGGATTGGTGGGGAGAGTAACACTTGATTATTTTAAGCTGATGCGTGCTGACCCTCAGTGGGAGAGTTTATCACACGTACTAAATTAAGAAGTTGAGAAACTTCCCCAAGCAACTGGGCAGCTGTCAGTTGCTAACGGATCGGAACATCTGACTTAATCCACAGGAGCGTGATTGTGCAGTAACAGGGTTACAGCTGAGTCTGTGCAGGACATCACAGATTCACGCGAGCAAATCCATCTCTGCTTTCGAATCCCCCCACTCGGTTGCAACTGCCCCCAACCTCCCCCAGCCCTCCAAGATTACTGCACTCCAGCCACTCTGCCCTCTTCCGAATCCCCGGTTTTAATCGCTCCAACATTGCCAGCCCTGTCTCGGTCCTGAGCTCTGGAATTCCCTCCCCATCTTAGGATAAGGGGTAGCAAATTTAAAGCAAAGTTGAGGAGATTCATAGAGTTTCATTGAATCCCTACAGAAGGAGGCCATTCAGCCCATCGAGTATGTACCGGCCACAATCCCACCCAGGCCCTATTCCCGTAACTCCGTACATTTACCCTGCTAATCCCTCTGACACTAAGGGGCAATTTAGCACGGCCAATCAACCTAACCCGCGCATCTTTGGACTGTGGGAGGAAACCGGAGCACCCGGAGGAAACCCACGCAGACACGGGGAGAACGTGCAGACTCCGCACAGACAGTGACCCGAGGCTGGAATCGAACCCGGGTCCCTGGCGCTGTGAGGCGGCAGTGCTAACCCACTGTGCCACCCAAAGGGTTGTGAATGTGTGGAATTCGCTACCACAAAATGCGGTGGATGCTGGGACAGTGAGTAAATCTAAGGAGGAGTTAGACAGATTTTTAATTGGTAATGGGTTGAAGGGTTATGGGGAGAAGGCAGGAAAATGAGGAGCATATCAGCCATGATTGAATGGCGGAGCAGACTCGATGGGCCGAATGGCCTAATTCTGCTCCGATATCTTATGAACTTATAAACCTCCGTCTCTTTCCAATTGTGAGATGTTCCTCAAATCCGGCCGCCTTTGACCAAGCTTTTGGTTCCCTCTCCGTATTTATCCTCTGATGGCTCGGTGTCTGACGACACTCCTGCAAAGTGTCTTGGGATGTTTTACCTTTAAAAAGGTGCTATATCAATGCAAGTTGTTGTTGGGATTTAGCAGTATTCTAAACCTGATGCCGCTACTATTTTAAGGTAGGGGGGGACTGCAGCCCATGTAAACTCTTCATGTGCCGGCCTCGCACTATTATAATGCAGGGGTTAGCTGGGGTTAGCGGTTGCAGTTAAATGTTGGACAGAGAGACAGGGTTTAATCTAACGTCACCAGCAGAACTCTCAGCCTCTCTGATCGGAGCCTCAGGTCCTCACTTCTCTCTTGCCTGTAGTTTTCGTGGGTTCAATGCCCCATTCCTGAGATGCTCATTTCCACTATTACTACCTCGGGGCTCAACCGTTCCCCTGCTCTCCTCACTGACCTCCCGTCTTCCCTTTTATATAAACTTCCTCATCTCTACTGTCCACATCCGAACTTGCACCAAGTTCCACTCACCCATCACCCCTGACCTACCAGGAACTCAATTTTAAAATGTTCTTCAAAATGTATACAGTTAGATGTGATTTTGAGATTGGGCAGCACTCGCTGGACAATCCTGAGTGTGCTGGTAGTTACATTAACAACCAATTTACCGTAAACAGTCCAGCTCGTAAAGTGGCTCATTTGCACTTGCTAGAAGCGATGCACATTCATATTCAGGGACCCATTTTGTGCAAACAAAAGGAATATGTTCAAGACAGGTGCCATTTTCTGAATTACCCAGGGAGCTTGGGGAGCCTATAGTTCCCCATTGCTTTGTCCATAGCAATGCCTCGGCTAATCAGAGTCAACTTGCCAACCAATCAGCACCCTTTTCTCCTCCAGCATAAATTGTTGTGATTGTTTGAAATTTAGTATTCTTGTGTTTGTCCTGATGAATGCAAGATGAAAAGTTTCAGCAACACATGTCCCTCTTTTCAGCAATAGTTCTATTGTACTTGTTCACATCCCTCCGCCTTGGCCTCTTCCCTATCTCAATCTGTGATCTCCTCCAATCCTACAATCCCCTGAGGTCTCGGTGTTCAGCTTGTACACCGTTCACTCCCACTGTCCTACCATTGGGCAGCGTGCCTTCAGTCATCCAGAGCCTAAACCTCTTTGAACCTCTCCGCCTCTCCAACTCTCTTTCCTCCATTAGGAACCTTCCTCTTTGACCAAGCTTTTTGTCACCTGTCTTAATACCTCCATCATTGGCTCCATGCCAAATAACGGTCCTTCAGATGACCTTAAAGGCGCTATATAAATGCAGGCTGTTGTTGTTTGAACAATCTGGGCTTGACATTTTAGTGCAGTGTTGTATTTTCTATCGGTTAAACTGAGTTGGATGTAAAAGATCCCACAGCACCATTCAAAGGCCAACAGGGATTTGGTCCAATATCCAGCCCAATATTTATCCCACAGCCAACCTCACTGTTACCATCTGATGAGCTATTTACCTCTTTGTTTGTGGCATGGACAAAGTGGCTACATCCTGGGGTCATGGGAGGCAATACGTAGATAAATGCAGTGTTCCATCAAAAGAGAAAACCAGCACGATATCTCTGAGTTCTGCTGCTCTCAATCCAGCCATGTTGTGCTTCACGTTGGTGTTTGAGGAGCGTTGAGGACTCTGGGTCTGTACTCGATGGTGTTTAGAAGGATGGGGGGGGGATCTCATTGAAACTTACAGAATACTGAAAGGCCCTGGATAGAGTGGACGTGGGGAAGGTTTCCATCAGTCAGAGAGACTAGGATCCAAGGGCACAGCCTCAAAGTAAAGGGACGACCCTTTAGAACCGAGATGAGGAGGAATTTCTTCAGCCAGAGGGTGGTGAATCTGTGGAATTCATTGCCGCAGGAGGCTGTGGAGGCCGGGTCTTTGAGTGTACTTAAGACACAGGTAGATAAGAGGAACAAAGGTTAGAGGCAAAAGGCGGGAGAATGGGATTGAGAGATATATCAGCCATGATTGAATGGCGGAGCAGGCTCGATGGGCCGAATGGCCTAATTCTGCTCCTATATCTTATGGTCTTATGAATTCACCAAGTGAATTGAATTCTGCAGTGAAATGAAGTAAAGTTTAATCTGAGGGGTTCAAACACAGGTTCTCACTGCACTCGGCCAATGAAGCAGGTTCAAAGGAGCGACTCAGAAGAGGGAAAGGCGGAGAGGTTGAGGGAGGAAATTCCAGAGCTTAGCATCGAGACAGCTAAAGGCACGGACGCCAATGGCAGACTGATTAAAACTGGAGATGCTCAAGAGGAAAGAAGGAAAGACTTTGCATTTAACTAGCACCTTTCTCCACCATAGGAAGTACGAAAGCACTTTACAGCCAATGAAGTACATTTGAAAGTTTAGTCATGGCTGTAATCATAGAATCCCTACAGTGCAGAACGAGGCCATTTGGCCCATTGAGTCTGTACTGACAACAATCGCATGCAGGCCCGAAACCCACGTATTCACCCCAGCTAATCCCCCTGACACTCAGGGGCAATTTTGCATGGCCGATCCCCCTAACCCACACATTTTTGGAGTGTAATTTAGGAAACACAACAGCCAAATCGGCGCACAGCAAGGTGAGAATGGCCAGATGATCTGATGTTTATTGAGGGATAATTATTGACCAGGAGGCTGGAGACCACTCCCCTGCCCTCCTTCAACAGAGTGCCACGGCATCCTGGGCACCCACCTGACAGGGAAGATAGGGCCTTGGTTTCATGTCTTTGCTGAAGGAAGCACCTCACTCCTCAGTGCCGCACTAGAGTGTCCACCTTGAACTTTGTGCTGGATAATGGAATGAGACTTGAACCTAGGACCTGTTGACCCACGGAGAAATGACTGATGTACAAGGGGAAGGGGCAGAACAGTGGAGTGGGATCACCAACCCTCCCGGAATGACTGGGATTCTTCAGGAATTGGCATCAATCTCCCGGTGGCTGGGGGAAGCATTCTGGGAGATTTGAAAATGCTGCTCTAAGTGAATCAGCCTCTTCGTTGGGATTTCTGAGTCACAGCTGGATCTGACACAGCAGCATCCAATCTTAAACTGGGTGGCACAGTGGTTAGCACTGCTGCCTCACAGCGCCAGGGAGCTGGGTTCGATTCCGGCGTTGGGTGAGTGCCTGTGTGGAGTTTGCATGTTCTCCCAGTGTCTGCATGGGTTTCCTCCCGGTGCTCCGGTTTCCAAAGTCCAAAGATGTGTGGGTTCGGTGGGTTGGCCATGCTAAATTGTCCCTAAGTGTCTGAAGATGTGTAGGTTAGGGGGATAGGGCAGGAGAGGGGCCTGGTAAAATGCTCTGTCGGAGAGTCGGTACAGACTCAATGGGCCGAATGGCCTCTCTCTGCGCTGTAGGGATTCTATGATTCTAAAGAGCAAGCTATGAGAATCCTGATTGGATGGGACTTTTTGTGGGTGGACTGTGATGGGATTGGTGGAGTGGGAATTTTACTGAAGGAGGACACTTTGTCTGCTGGATCTCATTTGACACCAAGGTGAATTCTCAGGTAAGAAATACTCTTCTATTGGAAAGGAAATAACAGCCCTGCCAAAAAGAAATGATTTGCTCCTTTTACAGGTTGTAAGATAAGTCCAGATGTTATGAAGGACATAGATAGGGTAGATTAGAAAAAACTTTTCCCCTTAGCAGTGGGGTCAATAACCAGGGGGCATAGGTTTAAGGTAAGGGGCAGGAGATTTAGAGGGGATTTGAGGAGAAACCTTTTCACCCAGAGCGTGGTGGGAATCTGGAACTCACTGTCTGAAAGGGATGGAACACTCACAACATTTAGGAAATATTTAGATGAGAACTTGAAATGCCACAGCATACAATGATATGGACCAAGTGCTGGAAAATGGGGTTAGAATAGATAGATTCTTGATGGCTAGCGCAAACACGATGGGCCAAAGGGCCTCATTGTGCTGTAAAACTCTCTGACCTTGACTTTCAGAGTGATAAACTTCAGTCTCTGTTAACAGCAATAGATAAGTGCAGAGAGAAGTATGTTGTGTTCCTGAACTGGGGTCATGTACTTGGCTGAGTGCAGCAGCGAGTCACCGGGAAAGAGAATGCTGGTTGAATCATAGAATCCCTACAGTGCAGAAGGAGACTGGGTGTTAACGACACTCGCTCATCCTTCCTGCACAGCGGCCAAGAGTGAGCCCCCCCTCTGCTTCCATGTCCGAGATCTGCTCCCCTACCACTACCGAGGTGCAGCAGATGATCCAGCGAGGAGAGGCAGGCAGGATTCCATGTCTGGAACCCTCCAGCTCCAGCACAGCTAGTGTCGCTGAATCACCAGGCAATTAAACTAAATAAGGTGCAACCTTGTGCCCAAAACGATCTGCTAACTTCCTTTCGTCTTTGCATCCAAAACTCTTGCTTTAAAATAATCCCAGTTTCACTCAGAAATCCTTCACTTCCGCCGACAGCTCCTTGAACGGGACCGGCCACAGTTGGAGATCTTCATGGGTGGTAGGGCCGGAGGAGGTTACAGAAATGGGGGTTGGGGTGGGGGGGGGGGGTGGCCCATTTTAGGTGTGACAGGCTGAGATGCCCCAGAGACAAGACAGGTGCCAGATTAAACTGAGGCCTGAGGCCCAACTCCAGGTGAGGCTTCGGGCCTGCAGTTCCTGGAACGTGTCATCAACTCTGGAGCCGAAACCATCTGCCATCAAAAATGTTGCTGTGTCTATTTTACAAGGGGGTCACCGATATTGGTGAAACTGAGGTGCTTCCGGCCTAGGCACCCCTCCCCACCGGCCTAGAGATAACCCCAAAGGGGGAAGATAAAAGCAAAGGGAAAGAAAGGAGAGAGGAAAAAGAAAAGGTACGCTTATTTAAGTCGTATTCTATGTAAAATACATGGGTGGAATTTGTGAGGTGGTTTTATTCAGCTTTTTAGTTATTCCTTTGTCCCCTGACTCTCCGGTAGTCATGGAGACAGTGACAGACAGAAGCCTTTGTGATTGAATTGTTTAACCTGAAAAAGATGTAAAGGAAGTTGCATTTATAAAGCCCCGATCGCACCTCTCAGGAAAATCCCAAAGCAATCCATTTACAATTGTACAATCATACAGAAGGAAGCCATTCGGTCCATTGTGATTGTGCTGGCCCTTTGAAAGCATTATCCAATCAGTCTCACCCCACACCCCCCTCGTTCCTCTCCCTTAATCATTCAAGTATTTATGTAATTCTCTCGTGCCAGTTACTATTGAATCTGCTTCTGCCAACCTTTCAGATAGTAGATTCCAGATCAGAACAGTTTGTTGTGTACAATATGTTGCCTCTAGTTCTTCTGCCAGTTGTGGTAAATCTGTCCCCATGGTTACCAACTCTTCTGCTCCTGGAACCAGTATCTTCTTATTTTCTCTTTCAAAACTGCTCAGGATTTTGAGCACCTCCATCATATCTCACCTTTACCACTTCAGTTCTAAGGAGAATAATCCCATCTTCTCCAATCTCCACGTCCAAAAGACGTACTGGTTAGGTAGATTGGCCATGCTAAATTCTCCCTCAGTGTACCCAAACAGGCGCTGGAGTGTGGTGACTAGGGGATTTTCACAGTAACTTGATTGCAGTGTTAATGTTAACTTACTTGTGACACTAATAGATAAACTTTTTTTAAAAAATAACTGAAGTTCCTTATCCCTGAAGTATTTGAGTAATTCTCATCTGCAGCTTCTCAAGAACCTTGACATCCTTCCCAAAGTTCCCAAACTGACCACAGTCCTTCCAGCTGAGGTAACACAGTTCAATCCCATCTTTCACACACTGCAACATCTGGATGGTGTTGAGCTTCTTGGGTGTTCTTGGAACCGCACCCATCCAGGCAAGTGGGGAGGATTCCAACACACTCCTGACCTGCGTCTCGTAGATGGTGAACAAGCTTTGAGGAGTCGGGAGGTGAGTTACTCACCATGGAATTCCCAACCTCTGATCTGCTTTTGTAGCCAGAGTATTTATATGGCGAGTCCAGTTCAGTTTCTGGTCAATGGTAACCCCCAGGATGTTGACCGTGGGGGATTCGGCAGTGGCAATGCCATTGAATGTTAAAGGGTGATGGTTAGATTCTCTCTTGCTGGTGATGATCATTGCCTGGCACTTGTGTGGTGCGAATGTTACTTGCCATTTATCAGTCTGAGCTTGAATATTATCCAGGGCCAGAATTCTCCAGCTGTTCACGCCGCTGCAGTGAGGATGGAGAAGTTGGAGAATTCATTGCAGCGGGACTGGAGAATCCCAGCTGCGAATGAGTTCAGAGAATCCGGCCCCAGCTCTTGCTGCATGCGGCCACTGACTCCCCCAATATCAGAGGAATCGCGAATGGTGCTGAACATTGTGTAGTTATCAGCAAACATCCCCACTTCTGACCTTTATGATGGAGGGAAGGTCATTGATGAAGCAGGTGAAGATGGTTGGGCCGTGGACACTAACCCTGAGGGACTCCTGCAGAGATGTCCTGGAGCTGAGATGACTGACCTCCAACCACCATCTTCCTTTGTGCCAGGAATGACTCCAACCAGCGGAGAGTTTTCCCTGATTCCCATTGACTCCAGTTTCACTGGGGCTTTTATCGCCACATTTGGTCAAAAGGTGCCTGATGGAAAGGGTAGCCACTTTTACATGACCTCTGGCCTTTAACTCCTGACCCCAATATTTGCACTTAGATGGTAATGAGGTCTGAAGCCAGCCCGAAGTAGGCACAGATGAGCAGGTTATGGTTAACAACACAGGTTGTTCTGATTGGTTTCATATTCCACAGCCACTTGTGTTCTGATCTTGATCTGTTTCTGAAGCGTATCACTACCTTTGAGCAGAGATTCGAGCTGGGATGTTTAACTATATTGACCAATCAGTGCAATTTTCTTGTTGCCTGTGAACAATCTATTAAACTGGGGAGCAAGTAGGTTGGTGAGTAACAGGAGGGACTGAAGAGCAAGAACTCCGACTCTGAGCGATTAGACTCCACACCTCTCGCTGCCCAGTTCCCACGGCTCACCCAGACCACTTGCCGCTTTGATCCTGAGGTGAGCTTCCAGTCCCAAAGCCAATCCATCGCTGGGTCCATCACAAGACTGCCAACTTCCACCTGTTTGACATCGCTTCCCCCATCTGCTGCTGACACCACAGGAAACAGAGGGAGGAGTCAACCATATGACCCATCGAGCCTGCTCCGCCATTCAATATGATCCCGGCTGATCTTGTCCATCACTCAAACCTGACTCTTCCATGGGCGACGCGGTGCCACAGTGGTTAGCATTGCTGTCTCACAGTGCCAATGACCTGGGTTCGATTCCTAGCTTGGGTCACTGTCTGTGTGGAGTTTGCACGTTCTCCCCGTGTCCACGTGGGTTTCCTCCGGGTGCTCTGGTTTCCTTCCACAGTCCAAAGATGTGCAGGTTAGGTGGATTGGCTGTGCTAAATCGCCCCTTAGTGTCAGGGGGACTAGCCAGGGTAAATGCATGGGGTTATGGGGATGGGGCCTGAGTGGGATTGTGGTCGGTGCAGATTTGATGGGCCGAATGGCCACCTTCTGCACTGTAGGGATTGCTGTCCAAATTGGCCTGCCAACTTCTCTAATGTTCAAAACTCAATACCCTGTCCAAAAGCTTTGACAGAATTCAACACGGAATAGTGTTAACTTGCACATGGCTGCGAAACTCTGGCCAGAATTCTCCAGTCTCGTACATAGAAACATAGAAACTAGAAACAGGAGGAGGCCATTCGGCCCTTCGAGCCTGCTCCGCCATTCATTTTGATCATGGCTGATCATCAAATTCAATATCCTGATTCTTCCCCCTTCCACCCTTGATCCCTTTAGCCCCAAAAACTACATCTAATTTCTTCTTGAAATCACGCAACATTTTGGCCTCAACTACTTTCTGTGGTAGTGAATTCCACTCGCTGTCAGCGAGAACAGAGAATTTGGCACTCAGCCACAGCTCCATTCACTGCAGCGGGACTGGAGAATCCCAGCCTCTGAGTTCAGAAGCGTTCTTAAGTCAGATGAAGTCGTCAGTGAACTGAAAATCAATCGCAAGCTCGAACTGTAGAAACCACATCAACTGTGAACAGCCAACCATTCACCAGACATCATTGGTGGTAATATCCTTGTGGACAGCTACCTTCTCTCCATCAGGAGGCCAGGGTTGGGGATGTTCGCTGATGATTGCATGATGTTCAAAACCATTCACAACTCCTCAGGTTTTTATTTATTAGAGTCACAAGTAGGCTTACATTGACACTGCAATGAAGTTACTGTGAAAATCCCCTAGTCACCACACTTCGGTGCCAGTTCGGGTACACTGAGGGAGAATTTAGCATGGCCAATGCATCTAACCAGCACGTTTTTCGTACTGGGGAGGAAACCCACGCAGACACGGGAAGAATGTGCAAACTCCACACAGTGACCCAAGCCGGGACTGGAACTCGGGTCCCTGGCGCTGTGAGGCAGCAGTGCTAATCACTGTGCCACTCCATTATACTGGCAGAGTTTGTGCCCATTGAGCAGCAAGACCTGGACAACATTAAGGCTTTGGGTTGCTAAGTGATAAATAACTCACACTCACCATCAACCTGTGCCAATTCGAAACTCTGCTTCATGTGTGCTACCTATCCCCAAGCCCCATTCATCCATCAGCCCTGTGCTCACAAACTTACACGGACTTCCAGTAAAGCAACATTTCCATTTTCAAATTCTCAGCCTTGTTTCCAAATCCCTCCTCCATCCTCACAAGAACTAGAAGCAGGAGGAGGCCATTCAGCCCCTCAAGCCTGCTCTGCCACTCGATACAAAGATGGCTGATCTGTGTGTGGCCCTAACCCCACTTTCCTGCTTGCCCCTTGACCCCCTTATCCAACAGAAATCTGTCTCACTCGGCATCCAATATGTTCAAGGACTCACGGTTCTCTGGGGAAGAGGATTTTACAGGCGATTGACTCTCCGAGAGAAAATAAATTCTCCTTATCTCCATCCTAAATGGAAGATCCCTAATTTTTAAACTGTGTCCTCTTTGCCTTGGACTCTCTCCCTATCTCGGTGATGTCTAATTCCACCTTCAGAGATCTTTGAGCTTATCCAATGCTGGCCTCTTACACATTCTTGATCTAATTGCTCCACCAGCCTTATCTTTCTGGACCCTGGAATTGCCTCCCAAAAACCTCTCCGCCTCTTTCCCCCATTAGGACGCTGTTTAAAACGTACCTCTCTCTGGTCAAGCCTTGTTTCACCAGTCCTCATATCATCTTATGTGGCTGGGTGTCAAATGTCTTTTGCTAACGCTCCTGTAAAGCACTTTGGGACATTTTACTATGATGGGGGTGCTATATAAATGCAAATTATTGTGTCAGATCAGCTGTTTATCACTGCTTCATTTTGAGCAAGGGTGGGGGTGGTGGGGGGAGGAATTGTATGGAGGATAGGGGATGGGGGGAGGAGTTTAAAGTTTACTTATTAGTCACAAGTAAGGCTGACATTAACACTACTATGAAGTTAATGTGAAATCCCCCTAGTCGCCACACTCCGGCGCCTGTTCGGGTCAATGCACCCTAACCAGCACGTCTTTCAGAACGTGGGAGGAAACCGGAGCACCCGGAGGAAACCCATGCAGACACGGGGAGAACGTGCAAACTCCACACAGGCAGTCACCCAAGCCAGGAATCAAACCCGGGTCCCTGGCACTGTGAAACAGCAGTGCGAACCACTGTGCCACCCCCTTTGTTGTATGGGGGCAGGGGTTATCCCCTCTGTCGAATTAGCAGAATCTAGTGTGTCGGATGTGCAGACACCCAGACCCCCGGGGATCATTTCGAGGCCATGGTTGGGTCCCGCTGATGAGCCGCAGTGTCTGTGAGTGGAGAGGATCACTTTGTATTTTCAGCTGCTTTGGTGTTCCAGAAACACTGGACAACATGGCCCTATTTAGCAATGCTGTGAATAACCCCAGCCACAGAGCAGCTGCTTCCCTTCCTCATGAAGCAGAGAGATATAATTAACCACAACGGGTGCTGCACATACTATCTGTCCTCAGGGATATTCCTGTGTTGCTCACTGCACACTCGCACACTTACACTCACTTTCTCACACACACACACACTCTCACACAGAGGATAGCGCAGTGGTTAGCACTGCTGCCTCACAGCACAAGGGACCTGGGTTCAATTCCTGGCTTGAGTCACTGTCTGTGTGGAGTTTGCACATTCTCCCCGTGTCTGCGTGGGTTTCCCCCGGGTGCTCCGGTTTCCTCCCACAGTCCGAAAGGCGTGCTGGTTAGGGTGCATTGACCGTGCTAAATTCTCCCTCAGTGTACCTGAACAGGCGCCAGAGTGTGGCGACTAGGGGATTTTCACAGTAACTTCATTGCAGCGTTAATGTAAGCCTACTTGTGACTAATAAATAAACTTTAAAAACACTCATGCGCACACTCACACACTCACACACACTCACACACACACACACACACACACACACACACACACACACACACACACACACACACACACCTTGCCCTGATGCAATGTCACCGCCTGGGAAGGTAGTGGAAAGGATGGGGATCCACAGCCTGTCACAGGAAATTCTGCCTCTAATTCCAATTATCAATCGGGGTGATTTGTGAGGGCTGCCAGCATTATGCGGGGGTGGTGATGGCAGTGACGCAGTGTTATTGTCATTCAAGCAGAGATCCAGGGTAATGCTCTGAGGACCCGGGTTTGAATCCTACCACGGCAGATGTATTTAAACACAATAAAACATCTGGAATTAGAAGTCAAGAAACAGCTGCAAAGACAATGGACCCTGACGATGTTCTGGCAATAGTACTGAAGACTTGTGCTCCAGAACTTGCCACAACCCAGCCGAGCTGTTCCAGTACAGCTACAACACTGGCATCTGCCCAACAATGTGGAAAATTGCCCAGGTATGTCCTGTACACAAAAAGCAGGACAAATCCAACCCGGCCAATTACCGCCCAATCAGTCTACTCTCGATCATCAGTAAAGTGATGGAAGGGGTTATCAACAGCGCTATCAAGCAGCACCTGCTCAGCAATAACCTGCTCAATGACGCCCAGTTTTGGTTTAGCCAGGGCCACTCCGCTCCTGACCTCACTACAGCCTTGGTTCAAACATGGACAAAAGAGCTGAATGCCAGAGTGAGGTGAGAGTGACTGCCCTTGACATTAAGACAACATTTTACTGGCTGTGGTATCAAGGAGCCATAGAAACATAGAAGGAGGAGGAGGCCATTCGGCCCTTCAAGCCTGCTCTGCCATTCATCTTGATCATGGCTGATCATCGAATTCAATATCCTGATCCCCCATTTCTCCCATATCCCGAGCAAAACTGGAGGCAAGGGGAATCCCCATGACATCCAAAGACATTACCATCACTGAATTTCCCCATTGTCAACATCCTGGGTGTTACCATTGACCAGAAACTCAACTGAAACTTTCCTCTTATGAGTGAGCCTAGAACTCGGGGGCACTAGTTTAAAATTAGGGGTCACCCTTACAGGACAGGGATCAGGAGAATTTATTTCTTTCAGAGGTTTGTGTGGTCTCTCTGCCTCAGAAGGTGGTGGAAATGGGGATGATGAGTATTTTTAAGGTGGAGGTAGAGAGATTCTTGTTAGACAAGGGAATCGAAGGTTATTGGGGGTAGATGGGAATGTGGAATTTGAAATACAAACAGATCAGCAATGATCTTATTGATTTGATTTATTATTGTCACATGTATTAACATACAGCAAAAAGTATTGTTTGTTACGCGCTATACAGATAGAGGATACCGTTCATAGAGAAGGAAAGGAGAGTGCAGAATGTAGTGTTACAGTCATAGCTAGGGTGTAGAGATCAACTTAATATAAGGTAGGTCCATTCAAAAGTCTGATGGCAGCAGGGAAGAAGCTGTTCTTGAGTCGGTTGTTACGTGACCTCAGACTTTTGTATCTTTTTCCCGATGGAAGAAGATGGAAGAGAGAATGTCCGGGGTGCGTGGGGTCCTTGATTATGCTGGCTGCTTTTCCGAGGCAGCGGGAAGTGTCGACAGAGTCAATGGATGGGAGGCTGGTTTGCGTGATGGATTGGGCTACATTCACGACCTTTTGTAGTTCCTTACGGTCTTGGGCAGAGCAGGAGCCATACCAAGCTGTGATACAACCAGAAAGAATGCTTTCTATGGTGCATCTGTAAAAGTTGGTGAGAGTGAATGGCAGAACAGGCTTGAGGGGCCAAATGGCCTACTTCTGCTCCTGTTACGTATGTTCATGTGTTTGTATGAGGGCGATTGATGAACGCCTGGGGTTGAATGTGAAATATATCCCTTTGACATTATGTGATTCACTATTTCCAGTGCACATTGCCTGATAATATGATAGTTCTATTGCTCTTCCTTGTGTAGGCATCACTAATCAACAATGGAGTGCCAGAGCACCAGCAGTGATAACACTCAGGTCCCTCCTGATGGAATTGGGACACAGCAAGCTGACCAATCACCACCCAGCATCAATCAACCAGAGTCGCAGGGGATAGAGAGCCCTGCCGAAATCACCCCGGCACAACCACAACCACCCAAGGAGAGCCCAAAACCTGCCGGCGTGCCCGATCAGACACCGATGAAGATGGCCTCCCTCGGTGGGAAGGAGGCCGCCCCTGTTCAGAGTGACCCAGCCATCCCCGACATTTCAGAGGAACTGGGCAGACAGCTGGAGGACATCATCAAAACCTACGGCTCAGGGGAAAACCCAGCGGTCAAGGAGGCTGAGGGCGACGCAGAGCGAAGTGAGGCTCTGACCACCGGAGATGGGGAGTCTGAAGAGTGTAACGGGGAGGCTGAGGTGGAGCAACCGGAGCCTGCAGTGCTTGGCGAGGCAAACAGGGAGGTGGGTAAGGAACAGAGACTGGACAAGAAGAAACTGAAAGGACTGGGTGAGTACAAATTCACTCCTCACTCTTGTTGGAGTGGGAAAATGGGGGAAGAAGGGGGAGAATGTGCAGACTCCACACAGACCGTGACCCGAGCTGGGAATCGAACCTGGGAAAAGTGGGAAAGTTGCAAATTCCGTGAATGCCGTGACTGAACCCACCATCAGCACACTGTCAGGCAGCAGATCCAGATCCTAACCGCGAGCTGTGTGAAAATAGTTTTCTTCTTGTCCCCATTGGTTCATTTCCCAATCACGTTAATTCAGTGTTTTCTGCTCTAGAACTTTCTATTCGGTCCAGACACCTTGGGATTTCTAACTTCTAGTAAATTGCCTTGCAGTCTTCTCTCAGGAGAACTGCTCCAGCATCTCCAGTCTATCCGTGTAACTAAAGACAGTGGTAATGTCACAGGACTAGTAATCCCGGGGCCCAGGGGTGTGGGTTCAAATCCCACTCCGGCAGCCGATTTAGTTAAATCAATCTGGAATTGAAAGCTAGCCATCAGTACCGGTGACCACAATCATCGATTGTGGTAAAAACTTATCTGGTTCCTTTAGGAAGGAAATCTGCCGTCCTTACCTGGTCTGGCCTACATGTGAGTCCAGACCCACAGCAATTTGGCTGGCTCCTTCCTGCCCTTTGAACTGGTCCAGAGTTCAGGACAATTAGGGATCGGTAGCAAATGCAGGTCTTGCCAGCGATGCCCACATCCCATGAAAGAATGTTAAAGACCCAGACCCACGATTCTTATTCCCTGAGAGTAAATGGAGTGGAGATACAGAGCAGCCATGATCGAATTGGACAATGGAATAAGTTCAAGCGATTGTACGATCTCCTCCTGTTCACATCCTCCTCTGACCCCTCCCCTTTGACAGTGCCTCTTCCCCCCCCCACTAACTTCTCTCCCGCTCAATCATAGAAACACTACAATGCAGAAACAGGCCATTCGGCCCATCAAGTCTGCACCGACCACAATCACACCCAGGCCCTACTCCTATATCCCTACACGTTTACCCGCTAATCCCTCTAACCTACGCACCTCAGGACAGTAAGGGGCAATTTTAGCTGTTTTCAATGTTCAGAGCTTATTTATACAGTCTTGGAGTCAGAGGTTTACAGCATGGAAACAGGCCCTTCGGCCCAACTTGTCCATGCCGCCCAGTTTTTACCACTAAGCTAATCCCAATTGCCCACGTTTGGCCCATATCCCTCTATACCCATCTTACCCATGTAACTGTCTAAACGCTTTTTAAAAGACAACATTGTACCCACCTCTAATACTACCTCTGGCAGCTTGTTCCAGACACTCACCATTCTCTGTGTGAAAAAATTGCCTCTCTGAACCCTTTTGTATCTCTCCCCTCTCACCTTAAACCTATGCCCTCTAGTTTTAGACTTGCCTACCTTTGGGAAAAGATATTGACTATCTAGCTGATCTGTGCCCCTCATTATTTTATAGACCTCTATAAGATCCCCCTCAGCCTCCTATATCGTCCTTTCGTCTAGGTTGTCTGGGCAAATATTATTTTCCATTGTTTGAAATACCTCAAACAAATGTTTCTGGATGTGATTTAGCAAACATTTTTGTCAAACGCCTTTCCCTGTGAGAGGTCTATTCCTCAGAGATTTTTGTTTTAAATTTAATTTGAAATTTCGCAGCCTGTAATGTTGTCAGCGGTGGATCAATGGGCAGCTCTCTCACCTCTGAGCCAACATGTCAGTGGGTTCAAATCCCAGCCCCGAGGAGCTGAGTACAAAGTCCTGGCTGACGCTCCAGTGCAGCAAGTTTGCGACAGGGAAGCTTTTGTTACACAATCTCCAATCTATGTTCAAAAGGCAGCAATGCGTTGGGGAATGGCAGCAGGCAAGCATGTCTCATTGGATAACTCTTCCAAAGAGCTAGTGCAGACGCAATGGGCCAAATGGCCTCCTCCAAAGACGTGCAGGTATGGTGGATTGGCCATGCTAAATTGCTCCTTGGCGTTAGGGGGGACTAGCTCGGGTAAATGCGTGGGGTTATGGGGGAAAGGGTCTGGGTGGGATTGTGGTCAATGACTTGATGGGCCGAATGGCCTCCTTCTGCACTGTAGGATTCTATGATTCTGTACCGTCACTATTCTATTTTCTATTTCCTACAATAGAGGTGATTTTTTTTTTTTGGATAGGCATCTGGCATTTTTCATGATTATTTTCTCAACGCCAATCCTCAGAGTGCAGCATCCATCGGATATCTTGTGGCTGTCACCTTACTGTGAACAACCCTCTTGTCTTTTTGTCTCTGACACAGGGAAGGACCTTGCCGTCTTGATGCAGAATCTGAGCAAAACCAGCTCAGCTGAGGAGAGGCAAGATGCTCTGATCGGGAAGTATGCTGAGCTGGTGAGTAAAGGAAATTTTATCTTCCTGTTCCTCCCCCCTCCTCGTTGCGAAACAGCTCCGGAATCAGGAAACCACCCAAGTTGCCAGTTCTTAACCAGCAGCTCCAGCTGGAGGGCTGTGGGCTATTTGACCAGGCGATGCTTCAAGGGCGACCAGGTCCCATTCTCACCTGATGCCCATGTCTATATGAACCAGTTGTGGTGTGGTAACGTGATAATGTCACTGGCCTTGTAATCCAGAGACCCAAGACCCTGGAAACGAGGGTTCAAATCCCACCATGGCAGCTGGTGGAATTTAAATTCAATTTAAAATAAAAAAATCTCAAAAGTAAAGCTCACCTCAGTAATGACGACCGTGAAACTGTCATAAAAATCCACCTGGTTCTCAAAGTCCTTCAAGGAAGGGTGGCACAGTGGTTAGCACTGCTGCTTCACAGCGCCAGGGACCTGGTTTGATTCCCGGCTTGGGTCACTGTTTGTGTGGAGTTTGCACGTTCTCCCCGTGTCTGCATGGGTTCCCTCCAGGTGCTCCAGTTTCCTCCCACAGTCCAATGATGCACAGGTTAGGTTGACTGGCCATGCTAAATTGTCCCTTAGTGTCGGGGATTTGCAGGGTAAATATGAGGGGTTACGGGAATAGGGCCTGGGTGCGATTGTTGTCGGTGCAGACTCAATGGGCCGAATGGCCTCCTTCTGCACTGTAGGAATTCAATGATTCTTATGAAGGAAATCTGCCATCTTTATCTGGTCTGGCCTAACTTCAGACCTACAGTGTCGTGGTTGACTCTTAACTCTCCTCAAGATATGGGGCAACAAATATAAAAGCAAAATACTGCGGAAGTTGGAATCTGAAACAAAAACAGAAAATGCTGGAAAATCTCAGCAGGTCTGACAGCATCTGCAGGGAGAGAATAGAGCCAACGTTTCGAGCCTGGATGATCCTTTGTCAGAGCTCATGTGGGCAATAAATGTTGGGCCTTGCCAATGATGCCCACATCCCATAAATGAAGTTTTTAAAAAAGCAGGAAGAGTGGCTGGGTAGTGAGTGGGGAACATGGCTCTATTCCTCATCTTTGAATATACTTAAGGCAGAGCTAGATAGATTCTTGATTAACAAGGGGGTGAAAGGTTATTGGGTGTAGGCAGGAATGTAGGGTTGAGGTTACAATCAGATCAGCCAGGGTCTTATTGAATGGGGGAGCAGGATCGAGGGGCTGAGTGGCCTCCTCCTGCTCCTAATTCCTATGTTCGTTTGTTCCCTGATAGACCCAACAGATCGATTGTAGCCCTCTCCTCCACCCAATTGTAATCCAATGATTGAAGCTCTCCACTTACCCCTCTGTGAGGCTTGGCACATAGTGCGGGATCAGAGCTTCTTAAATAATCACAGCAACATTTGCATTCAACAATTGCAAGTTGGGGGAATGAGCTCAAATGGCAGAGCACTCGCTTCACATGTGAGAGGCAGTGGGATCGATGCCCACATTCTCTACTTTGATTGGGCGGCATGGTGGCACAGTGGTTGGCACTGCTGCCTCACAGCGTCAGGGACCCGGGTTTGATTCCTGACTTGGGTCACTGTCTGTGCGGAGTCTGCATGTTCTCCCCGTGTTTGCGTGGGTTTCCTCCGGGTGCTCCGGTTTCCTCCCACAGTCCAAAAATGTGCAGGTTAGGTGGATTGGCCATGATAAATTGTCCATTAGTGTCAGGAGGATTAGTAGGGTAAATATATGGGGTTGCAGGGATAGGGCCTGGGTGGGATTGTGGTCGGTGCAGGCTTGATGGGCCGAATGGCCTCCTTCTTCACTGTAGGGATTCTCTGATTCTGCAGCATCTTTAAAATGTCGACAGGACCATTACCAAAAACTGACAGTGAGTAAGGAGATATTAGTGCAGATGTACCTTCAAGAGGTCTTGCTGAAGTAAAGGAGAGTGAGGTCATTTAGGTGGAGAGGTTTAGGGAGGGAAATCTAGAACGTAGGAGCCAGGGGCAGATGAAATCAGGGCTACCATTGGTGGAACCATTACAATTGGGGAGGCTCAGGAGATCCGAGCTTAACTGAGAAGCAGAGATCTAATATTCAACGGGCATGAGTTCAAACCCCACAGCGGTAGTTCGAACCAGGGCAGGACTTACTCAATTCATGATAGGGAATTGGGGAGAGTTACAGGACAAAGAGATCTAGGGGTAAAGTGGAGTCACAGGTGGACAGAGTGGATAGTCAGAGGCTTTTTCCCAGGGTGGACGTGTCAAATACAACAGGGCACAGTTTCAAGGTGAGAGGGGGAAGGTTTAAGGGAGATGTGCAGGGGAAGTTCTGGTCACCCTATTATAGAAAGAATATTATTAAACTAGAAAGAGTGCAGAAAAGATTTACGAGGATGCTACTTGATGGTTTGAGTTATAAGGAGAGGCTGGATGGACTGGGAATTTTTCCCTGGAGCGTAGGAGGCTTAGGGATGATCTTATAGAGGTCTATAAAATAATGAGGGACATAGATCAGCTAGATAGTCAATATCCTTCCCCAAAGGTAGGGGAATCTAAAACTAGAGGGCATAGGTTTAAGGTGAGAGGGGAGAGATACAAAAGAGTCCAGAGCAATTATTTTCACTCGGAGGATGGTGAGTGTCTGGAACAAGCTGCCAGAGGTAGCAGCAGAGGCGGGTACAATTTTGTCTTTTAAAAAGCATTTAGACAGTTACATGGGTAAGATGGGTAGAGGGATATGGGCCAAATGCGGGCAATTGGGACTAGCTTAATGGTAAAAACTGGGCAGCATGGACAAGTTGGGCCGAAGGACCTGTTTCCATGCTGTAAATCTCTATGACTTTATGAGAGGGTGGGGGGAATTGAAAATCCATTCATAGAAATCATAGAAACCCTACAGTGCAGAAGGAGGCCATTCGGCCCATCGAGTCTGCACCGACCACAATCCCACCCAGGCCCTACCCCCACATATTTTACCCGCTAATCCCTCTAACCTACGCATCCCAGGACTCTAAGGGGCAATTTTTTTTTAACCTGGCCAATCAACCTAACCCGCACATCTTTGGACTGCGGGAGGAAACCGGAGCACCCGGAGGAAACCCACGCAGACACGAGGAGAATGTGCAAACTCCACACAGACAGTGACCCGAGCCGGGAATCGAACCCAGGACCCTGGAGCTGTGAAGCAGCAGTGCTAACCACTGTGCTACCGTGCCGCCCATTAGTACACCTGGAACTCAAAACCCTTGCTGCTGATGATCAGAGAAAGAAGTCTGTCCCAGCCTACATTTAACTCCAGACTGACAGCAATGAGGCCAAGCCTTAGCAACCCAGTCCGTTAATCACCATGGCAACCTTCAGGGCAAGTGAGGATGGAGGATAAATGGTGGATTTATCAGCAACACTCAAATCGCAGGATAAAAATGAAAGGTCTGTGGCAGATTTTTAAGCTCCGATGAGGAATTTAGCTGCTTATTCCAGTTCCTTAAGTTCCTGTGCACCCCCTCCTCATTGCAAAGAGCTTGACTCCCTTTCAGAGATGGCTGCTTGTTTGTTTTGTGAGTGAGTCACGTTCTAAAGCCTCTTTTGTGATGTTGGAGAGATTTCACTATAGAAATGGGTGGGTGGCACGGTGGTTAGCACTGCTGCCTCACAGCACCAGGGACCCGGGTTCAATTCCGGACTTGGGTGTGTGTGGAGCTTGCACCTTCTCCCCGTGTCTGCGTGGGTTTCCTCCGGGTGCTCCGGTTTCCTCCCACAGTCCGAAAGGATGTGTAGGTTAGGGGGATTGTGGGGTAAATACATGAGGTTACAGGGTTGGGATCTGGGTGGGATGTTCTGTGGGAGAGTCGGTGCAGACTCACCGGGCCAAGCGATCTCCTTCTGCACTGTACGGAAGCTATGAAATCCCAATAAAACAAATCATTATCAAAAAATCTTTATTATTTGGATTGGAACAGTGGTCTGTTTGTTACAGAATAATTTGTTTGGACAGTAAACACCCTCGAGGATTTCCTCACAGTTTTGTATCCATCGAGCCTGTGGTGGCGTTGGGTTTGCCACATGACTGCTAAAGCTCACCACCATCAGGGATGTGGCAGTACTGCAGCTGTTTAATATCCACATCACGCTTCCACAAGGTTCATCAAAGGATATTCTCACCAGAAATGTACAGAGAAAATAATCAGAGTGAACACCGAGGGAGAAGGATTTAGAGTCAGGAAGGTAAAAGAGGAGAGGTTAAACCAAGGCCCTGTCTGGTCTGTCAGGTGCACGTAAAATCCCATTGTACCATTTCAAAGAAGTCACGATGTGGAAATGCTGGCGTTGGACTGGGGTAAGCACAGTAAGAAGTTTTGCAACACCAGGTTAAAGTCCAACAGGTTTATTTGGTAGCATGAGCTTTCGGAGCGCCGCTTCTTCATCAGGTGTCACTTGATGAAGGAGCGCTGCTCCGAAAGCTCGTGTTACCAAATAAACCTATTGGACTTTAACCTGGTGTTGTGAGACTTCTTACTATTTCAAAGAACAGTAAGGGAGTTCTCCCCAAGGTCTTGGCCAATATTTATCCCTCAGTCAACACCACAAAGAGATTGCTAAGATCTTCCTGATAGGAGTTTACAAAATGATGAGAGGCATAGATAGGGTGGATAGTCAGAGGCTTTTTCCCAAGGTGGATTTTTCGACTGCAGGTTCAAGATGAGAGGGGGAAAGTTTAGGGGAGATGTGTGGGAGAAGTTTTTCACACTGAGGGTGGTGGGTGCCTGGAACCCGCTGCCAGTGGAGGTGGTGGAAGCAGGCATGTTGTTAGCAAGCTTGAAGGTGTATCTTGATAGACATGAATGGGAGGTGAACAGAGGGATAGAAACTGCATATTGGCGCAGGCTTGGTGGGCCAAAGGGCCTGTTCCTGTGCTGCATTGTTCTTTGATCTTTGACAATCTGGTTATTATCGCGTCACTGTTTGTGGGAGCGTGCTGTGCGCAAATTGGCTGCTTGTTCCTTAGATTCCGACAGTGATGGTGTGTCAGAGTTGGGCCATTGACTGCATAGCACTGTGGGACATGCTGGCTGGCTGTGGGAGGTGTGATATATAAATGCAAATTCTTCCATTATATTCGATTTAACAATGGTTTTCATGTTTGAAACTTAAACAATTCCATTTTACGATGATGTTTTTCTGACTGTGACCAATTAGATTCACGTTGTGATTTATTTTTGGTTTGTTTATGGAACGATGGCGATGGATGGTGGACCCCCTCCCCTCCCCGATTGGCATTGTGCTACAGAGTGATCACCAGTGTTTTCCTGGCGATCCAAGCATTCCCTATTGTTCGCTGATACTTTCTAGCATTTCCTGGTGATCCTGGGCTTCCCTCAGCAATCGCTGGCATTTCCTGGTATTCCCCAGAGTTTCCAAGCAATCTCTGGCATTTTCCAGCCGTCCCTGGCATCCCTTGGACATCCACAGCATTCGCTAGTGACCTCTGATATTCCCTGGCACTCCCTCATGACCCCAAGACTTCCTCAGCATTTTCCAAGAATCCACAGCACTCTCTGGAATTTCCCTGCATTCTCTAACTTTCCTGAGTGACCCTCAGCCTTTCCAGTGATCCCCAGATTTCCCCAGCCAATCTTGGTGGTACCCAACATTCCCCATCAAACACTGGCATTTCCCAGTTATCCCAGCATTCCCTGGATTTCCACAACATTCTTTGGTCATTCCCAGTGTTCTATGAAGTTCCAGGATGATGACAGCGTTCCCGGTAATCTGTAAGGTTTGATGGGGATTGTCACTGCTCCCCAATCACCCCCAGCATTCCCTGGCATTCCCGGTGATCCCGGTATTGATTGAGGGTTCTGTGGCTGCAGCTGGAAGAGTATCGGGGAGAGCAGAAGCAGAGGAAGTTGCTACAGAGGAGACAAGCTCAGCTGGCCAAGGAGAAGGACCAGTTACAGAGTGAGCACAGCAGGGCCGTTCTAGCACGCAGCAAGCTCGAGAACCTGTGCCGAGAACTCCAGAGACACAACAAGACACTCAAGGTCAGTGACATGCGCCAGTGGCTGCAGGATTAAAGGTACCCTGTGTCAAAATCAACAGTAAATCAATGAAATGGTGACTTTGTAAAAAACACACATACTGGTGTAAACCTCACCAAAAGGATGGGAGGGCGAGGTGAGGAGTAATTCCTTCCTCGGAAGCTAACACCACTTTTTAAAAATCTCAGATCTGGATCAGAAAGGTGACAGTGGATCATGCTGTGAGGGAGTGGATCACATTGTAATGGAGTGGATCACTCTGTCACAGTGTGGGTCGTACACATTGATAATGGATCACACATTGATATAGTCGACCACAAAGGTGACAGGGTGGGTCACACAGATGTGAGAATGAATCGTACAGGTGAGTGGGCAGATCGTATAGATGAGACTGGATCACACAGATGAGCAAGTAGATCATACAGGTGAGAAAGTGAATCATACAGTGAGAGAGTGGGTCATGTGTGGAGCGATGTGATCATTCTGGTGATGTAGTGGATCGTACAGGTGTAGTGGATCATGGCTGGGAGAGTGGATCACACAGGTGGAGGGTAGATAGTACAGGGGGTGTGAGAGTTTTAGACCTGGCTGCTTGTCTCTGGAGCTGATGGATGGGTTTGTCTTCCCGGAGCAGGAGGAGAGTTTGCAGCGAGCGAGAGTGGAGGAGGAGAAACGCAAAGAGGTGACGAAACATTTCCAGGACACGCTGCTGGATATCCAGTCGCAGATCGATCAGCACAGTCAGCGGAACATCAAACTGTGCGAGGAAAACACCGAACTGGCCAGCAGACTGAAAACCATCATTGAACAGTACGACACCAGGGAGGAGGTAACGCACCCCTACAGGAGAAAACCTCCCCAGGCAGGCTGTCAGAGAGAGGGGGTAACACACCCCAACAGGAGAAACCCCCCCAGGCAGGCTGTCAGAGAGAGGGGGTAACACACCCCAACAGGAGAAACCCCCCCCCCCCCCAGGCAGGCTGTCAGACAGAGGGTAACACACCCCTACAGGAGAAACCCCCCACAGGCAGGCTGTCAGAGAGAGGGTAACGCACCCCTACAGGAGAAACCCCCCCCCCAGGCAGGCTGTCAGAGAGAGGGTAACGCACCCCTACAGGAGAAACCCCCCCCCAGGCAGGCTGTCGGGGAGGGAGTAACACACCCCAACAGGAGAAACCCCCCCCCCCCAGGCAGGCTGTCGGGGAGGGGGTAACACCCCCCAACAGGAGAAACCCCCCACAGGCAGGTTGTCAGAGAGAGGGTAACGCACCCCAACAGGAGAAACCCCCCCAGGCAGGCTGTCGGGGAGGGGGTAACACACCCCGACAGGAGAGACCGCCCCCCCCCACCCCAGGCAGGCTGTCGGAGAGAGGGTAACAGACCCCCCAGGCAGGCTGTCAGAGGGGGGGGGTAATGCACCCCTACAGGAGAGACCCCCCAGTCAGGCTGTAAACCCACCCAGTAACCAGAGAAATCAAGAAACAGCTTTAAAGGAGATTAATAAATCCATATTGTTTTAAATTCTCCCGTGATTTTACACCTGGACTTTGCTGATTGCAGTGTCCAGGGGTTTAATCTTAATTACTCAAGTCTGATATTTCCTGAAGTTACAGCGGAAACCAGCAATGCCTTTGGAATTTCTCCCAAACTGCGCACACACATGGGAGTTTGTATCTTTTAATTTGTGAGGTCTCTGTATCAGCGTTGTATTTATTGCCCATCCCGACTTGAAAAGATGTGCAGGTTGAGTGGATTGGCCATGCTAAATCGCCCCTTAGTGTCCCATGATGCATAGCCACAGTAAATATGTGGGGTTATGGGGGTAGGTTTGGGGAAAGGGCCTGGGTAAGATGCTCTGTCAGAGAGTCGGTGCCGACTCAATGGGACAAATGACCTCCTCCTGCACGGTAGGGATTCCCGGATTACCCCAGAGGAGGTTTCCTGTGATTAATGTCCTGGCCTCATTGGGCAGCTGATAGAATTTGAAAGGGGGAATTGTGATATTCACACACTGGTAAAACCCAACAGAATTTCACCACCAAATCTTGTCGACTGCCCGTCGTTCTGCTGGATTCCCACCAGTAGATGTTCCGATGAGATTAAAAAAACAGAAAATGGCAGGTCTGGCAGCAACTGTGGAGAGAGAAACAGAGTTAATGTCTCGAGTCTGTCTGACCCTTTTTCTGAGCAAAAGAGAAGGAGGAATGTGATTAATAATGTTGTTCGAGAGGGGGGTGGAGAGGATGGAGCAAAATAGAGGGTCGGGGGTTGATGGGGGCTCGGGAGAGATTTGACAAAGGTGTCATGGCCACAAGACAAAGGGAGTGTTAATGGTAGTGTTAAAGACTAAAAAGGTGCTGATAGCAGCGCAAAGATAAGATAGCAGAATGTGTTAATAGCAGAACAAGGGTGAAAGCAAAACAAGTTATGGATGGCTCAATGGGGGGGAGAGGGTTTGGGGAGGGATCAAAATGGAGGAGAGAGTTCATGACCTGAAGTTGTTAAACTGACTATTGAGTCCAAAAGGCTGTGAGGTGCCTGATCAGAGGATTGGATATTCTAATGAAGTCTGATCAAAGGTTCAGGGGATGGAGGGAATCCGGGATTGTAATGGCTCTCAAGCCAGGATGCAGTTATTCACCATTGTGTGTGCGTGTGTGTGTCTGTGTGCATGTGTGGAATTCTCTCTGCAGCACTTTGAGAAGATCTTTAAGCACCGGGACCTGCAGCAACAGCTGATGGATGCAAAGCTGGCCCAGGCGCAGGAACTGCTAAAAGAGGCTGAGGAACGACATCACCGAGAAAAGGAGTTTGTAAGTATTAGCCAGTTTGCACACTGCTCGGTAACTACTGGCCAACCATTGCCGCAAATAGTGGTGTTTAACAGTTGGACAAACCATGGGCTCAAAGAGGCCTAGAAACAAGAGAATTGATGACCGGAGCTGTTTGCCAGGGATCAGCCAGCAATACAGGACTTTTTTCAATGTGTACTTGATACCCAATACACCAGGATATTGATAGGCAGCACGGTGGCACAGTTGTTAGCACTGCTGCCTCACAGTGCCAGGGACCTGCGTTCGATCCCAGCCTTGGGTGACTGTGTGGAGTCTGCACATTCTCCCTGTGTCTGTGTTGGTTTCCTCCGGGTGCTCCTGTTTCCTCTCGCACTCGAAAGATGTGAAGGTTAGGTGCACTGGCCATGCTAACTTGCCCCTTAGTGTCCCAAGATGTGTAGGTTAGATAGATTGGCCATGCTAAATTGCCCCTTAGTGTCCAAAGATGTGCAGGTTAGGTGGATTGGCTATGGTAAATGTGTGGGATATGGGGATAGGGCAGGGGAAAGGGCCTGGGTAAGATACTCTGTCAGAGAATCAGCGCAGACTTGATGGGCCCAATGGCCTCCTTCTGCACTGTAGTGATTCTATGGTTCAATGATATTGCACAGCTCCACTGACTGAGTAAGCATGTACTTCACTGAGACAAACACCACTATATCCTTATCAATGCCACCTCACAATCTGCAGTGGGCTCCAGTGGAGATGGACAGGAGGCCAAGAGCTACATCTGGTCATTGTCCTCCAGCCACCATGTGCTCTGAGTGGGACAGGCTTGAGAGACCATCTCCCCATTCCCCCTCTCCCATCAATCTTGCACGCTCAATATCGTTCCCGAGGAGTGCAAATAATTTGGTTGAAACGCAGTTTTATCTTTTGACGATCATTCCAAAACGTTTGCAATCTCTCCCTTCTTTCTCCTGTTCTCTCTTCAAACAGCTACTGAATCAAGCATCTGAGTGGAAGTTACAGACTAACATCATGGTGGAACAAGAAACCCTGCTCAAATCCCAGGTGAATGGTCACATCTGCATGGTGGTCCCAACCGGGGCTACTTATATTGCATTGATCTTACCATCTGGAAAGCCATACCAATACACATAGCATTGGGTGGCATGGTGGTTAGCACTGCTGCCTCACAACACCAGGGATCTGGCCTTGGGTCATTGTCTGTGTGGAGTTTGCACGTTCACCCCATGTCTGCGTGGGTTTCCTCCGGATGCTCTGGTTTCCTCTCACAGTCCAAAGGTGTGAGGGTTAGTTAGATTGGCCATGCTAAATTGTCCCTCAGTGTCAGGGTGATTAGGAGGGCGAATATGTGGGGTCTTGGGATAGAGCCTGTGTGGGACTGTTGTCAGTGCAGGCTCGATGGGCTGAATGGCCTCATTCTGCACCGTTGGGGATTCTATGATCTATTAACAGACAGTGGGATCCTTAAATCTGTGAACTATTTTTTATGAAGTACCCAAATTGGGCAATAAATGCTGGCCATGCCAGTGACACCCACATCCCATGAAAGAATTCTTTTAAAACTTCCCCTCACATGGTGACACAGTGGTTAACACTGCTGCCTCACAGCACCAGGGATCCGAGTTCAATTCCAGCCTTGGGCCACTGTCTGTCTGTGTGGAGTTTACATATTCTTCCTGTGTCTGCATGGGTTTCCTCCGGGTGCCCCGGTTTCCTCCTACACTCCAAAGGATGTACAGGTTAGGGTGGATTGGCCATGCTATATTGCCCCTTAATGTCCCAAGTAGGGTAGGTTAGGGGGATTAGTCGGGTAAATAGGTGGGGTTATGGGATAGCCACAGTAAGAAGTTTAACAACACCAGGTTAAAGTCCAACAGGTTTATTTGGTAGCAAAAGCCACACAAGCTTTCGGAGCTCTAAGCCCCTTCTTCAGGTGAGTGGGAATTCTGTTCACAAACAGAGCATATAAAAACACAAACTCAATTTACATGAATAATGGTTGGAATGCGAATACTTACAACTAATCAAGTCTTTAAGAAACAAAACAATGTGAGTGGAGAGAGCATCAAGACAGGCTAAAAAGATGTGTATTGTCTCCAGACAAGACAGCCAGTGAAACTCTGCAGGTCTAGGTAACTGTGGTGGTTACAAATAGTGTGACATGAACCCAATATCCCGGTTGAGGCCGTCCTCGTGTGTGCGGAACTTGGCTATCAGTTTCTGCTCAGCAACTCTGCGCTGTCGTGTGTCGCGAAGGCCGCCTTGGAGAACGCTTACCCGAATATCAGAGGCCGAATGCCCATGACCGCTGAAGTGCTCCCCAACAGGAAGAGAACAGTCTTGCCTGGTGATTGTCGAGCGGTGTTCATTCATCCGTTGTCGCAGCGTCTGCATAGTTTCCCCAATGTACCATGCCTCGGGACATCCTGCAAAAGGATGTCCCGAGGCATGGTACATTGGGGAAACTATGCAGACGCTGCGACAACGGATGAATGAACACCGCTCGACAATCACCAGGCAAGACTGTTCTCTTCCTGTTGGGGAGCACTTCAGCGGTCACGGGCATTCGGCCTCTGATATTCGGGTAAGCGTTCTCCAAGGTGGCCTTCGCGACACACGACAGCGCAGAGTTGCTGAGCAGAAACTGATAGCCAAGTTCCGCACACACGAGGACGGCCTCAACCGGGATATTGGGTTCATGTCACACTATTTGTAACCACCACAGTTACCTAGACCTGCAGAGTTTCACTGGCTGTCTTGTCTGGAGACAATACACATCTTTTTAGCCTGTCTTGATGCTCTCTCCACTCACATTGTTTTGTTTCTTAAAGACTTGATTAGTTGTAAGTATTCGCATTCCAACCATTATTCATGTAAATTGAGTTTGTGTTTTTATATGCTCTGTTTGTGAACAGAATTCCCACTCACCTGAAGAAGGGGCTTAGAGCTCCGAAAGCTTGTGTGGCTTTTGCTACCAAATAAACCTGTTGGACTTTAACCTGGTGTTGTTAAACTTCTTACTGTGTTTACCCCAGTCCAACGCTGGCATCTCCACATTATGGGGATAGGGCAGAGGTGGGATACTCTATCAGAGAGTTGGTGCAGACTCGATGGGCTAAATGGCCTCCTTCTGCACTGTAGGGATTCTATTAACTTCTTTATTAATCAAATGTAATGAAGATGATGGAAGGCGATGTGAAGGAACCAAACTCTGACAGGGAACCGGGGACACAATTGAGAAATATCGCGCAAGAGTTGAGATCGTGGACTCATAGGGTGGGATTTTATGGCCTCGCTCGGGCGAGACCGGAAATTCCCGCCTGCTGTCAAGGGAGATTCCCATTGTCGGACCCTCACCCACTCCGATTCCACGGTGGGCTCAATGGTGGAGTGCTGGCCATAGAGTGACAACAGCACAGAAGGAGACCATTGGGCCCATCGAGTCTATGTCCGCTCTCTAACGGGTTATCCAGCAGTCCTGCTCTTTCATTGAAAACCTGCAGTTTCCTTCAAATGGCCATCTAATTTCCTTTAGGAATCATTCCTCATTTCCACTTTGATCATCCTCACAGGCGTGAGTTCCAGCTCATCACCACTCGCTGCGTTACAGAATCAGTAAAGATGTTGTTCCCCAAACATCAGTCCCAGCTAACCTTGTATAAAATAAATAGCCAATAAAGTTCAGGCACAGCTGGAAAGGCAGCTCATGGCCTCGGACTTCGGGGATCAAATTCTGGGTCAAACACGTTGGTTGTTGGGGATGTGATTGTGTAGTTATGAGATCAGCTACCTCACTGGAGATCCCTCCAATTCTCCTCCTTATACGGCCACAGCATTTTATATATAAACTCCAACCCAGTCTCAGTCTGATGCCTCACCTACAAGCCAGCCCCTCTGACAATGCGGCACTCCCACGGCACTGGTTGCAGCTTTCCGCCCGGAATGTGGTGGGTGGGAGGGAAGCTGAAAGCACCAACACCTTGGTGACTCAGAAGTGAGGGAGCGTTATTCACTGAGCTCGCTCTCCAGAGCTGATGTGTGTCTGCTCATCTCTCTCCAGCTCAAGCTGTACGCTGAGAAGTTCGAGGAATTCCAGGGGACTCTGACGAAAAGCAACGAGATGTTTGGGAGCTTCAAACAGGACATGGAAAAGGTCAGGAAGTGGAAAGCAATCAAGTGATTGATTGCAAGCGATGACAGATCACTCAGTTAACATGCAACTGAGGTGGGCCTTCATTTAGACTGTGGACCAGTAGTGGGCAGCCCCTAGCCTGGGGGCCACATGCAGGTTCTGATACGGCCCACCATTTTGTTACCCATGCGCAGAGTTGCCACATTTCATTGATTTCCAACCTTGTAGTTTTTTTTCCTGCCAGTCTGACTGAAGTGATTCGCAGGCAAAGCAAGCACATGTGAAGTGAGGTGCGTGCTGAGTGCTCACAACATTGACTGAGAGAGCCCTACGTTGCCCCTTGGCAATCAGAGCATAAATATTTCTTTTGTTTTTACCATTTGAAGTTGATGACCATTCTATTAATATATAAACGAGTAAGCATTTTCGATAGCTCGCTATGAAATATTTGGCGTGTATTAAGAGTATTTAGAACATAGAACATTACAGCGCAGTACAGGTCCTTCAGCCCTCGATGTTACGCTGACCAGTGGAACCAATCTAAAGCCCCTCTAATCTACACTATTCCAACATCATCCATATGTTTATCCAATAACCATTTGAATGCTCTTCATGTTGACGAGTCCACTACTGCTGCAGGCAGGGTATTCCACGCCCTTACTACTCTGAGTAAAGAACCTACCTCTAACATCTGTCCTATATCTCTCACCCCTCAATTTAAAGCTATGTCCCCTCATGCTAGCCATCACCATCCGAGGAAAAAGGCTCTCACTATCCACCCTATCTAATCCTCTGATCATCTTGTATGCCTCTATTAAGTCACCTCTTAACCTTCTTCTCTCTAACGAAAACAACCTCAAGCCCTTCAGCCTTTCCTCATACGATTTTCCCACCATACCAGGCAACATCCTGGTAAATCTCCTCTGCACCCTTTCCAACACTTCCACATCTTTCCTATAATACGGCGACCAGAACTGTACGCAATACTCCAAATGCGGCCGCACCGGAGTTTTGTACGGTTGCAGTATGACCTCCTGGCTCCGAAACGCAATCCCTCTACCAATAAAAGCTAACACACCGTACGCCTTCTTAACAACCCTATCAACCTGGGTGCCAACTTTCAGGGATCTATGCACATGGACACCCAGATCCCTCTGTTCATCCACACTACCAAGTATCTTACCATTAGCCCAGTACTCTGTATTCCTGTTACTCCTTCCGAAATGAATCACCTCACACTTTTCCGCATTAAACTCCATTTGCCACCTCTCAACCCAGCTCTGCTGCTTATCTATGTCCCTCTGTAACCTGCCACTTCCCTCCGCACCGTCTACAACTCCACCGACTTTAGTGTCATCCGCAAATTTACTAATCCATCCTTCCATGCCCTCATCCAGGTCATTAATAAAAATGACAAACAGCAGTGGCCCCAAAACAGATCCTTGCGGTACACCACTAGTAACTGAACTCCAGGATGAATATTTCCCATCAACCATCACCCTCTGTTTTCTTGCAGCTAGCCAATTCCTGATCCAAACCACTAAATCACCCTCAATCCCATGTGTCCGTATTTTCTGCAAAAGCTTACCATGGGGAACCTTATCAAACGCTTTGCTGAAATCCATATACACCACATCAACCGCTTTACCCTCATCCACCTCTTTGGTCACCTTCTCAAAGAACTCAATAAGGTTTGTGAGGCACGACTTACCCTTCACAAAACCGTGCTGACTATCCCTAATCAAATTATTCCTTTCCAGGTGATTATAAATCCTATCTCTTATAATCCTTTCCAATACTTTGCCCACAACAGAAGTAAGGCTCACCGGTCTATAATTACCAGGGTTGTCCCTACTCCCCTTCTTGAACAAGGGGACAACATTTGCTATTCTCCCGTCTTCTGGCTAATCTTATTCATGGGTCATGGTGAGTGAACAAGGCTGATTTTAATCCTGCGGCCCGCTGAGATGAAGGAGGACCACTCATGCGGCCCACTTACACTACATTCTGCACTCTCTTGTTTCCTTCTCTATGAACAGTATGTTTTGTCTGTATACTGCGCAAGAAACAATACTTTTCACTGTATATTAATACATGGGACAATAGTAAATCCAATCACTAGCCAAGGTTGCCCATCACTGCTTTGGCATAACATTGCTTGCCTTGATGTGGGAGGGGGACCAGTTTGCAAGACTTCTGTGTTGCAAAGTCTCTCTGGGAGTGAGCAAGGGTCTGAGCACAGAGTGGTAGAGTGATGTAGCCCTGTGTCCACTACCTTGCTCACCACCAGTGAGGCTCAGGAACTGAACTTCACCCTAATTCTTCCTGGAGTCGTGTCAGACAGGATCATTGTGAGTTTTGTTCACCTGGAGGAAGAGGTTAATTGTATTGCTATAGCACCTTTCACAACCTTAGGACATTCCACAGCCAATGAGTTGTAGTCACTGTTGCAACATGGGATTCGCAGCAGCCGGTTTGTACACAGCAAGATCCCACGTACAGCAATGTGATAATGATCAGATGATCTATTTTAGTGATGTTGGCTGAGGGGCGAAGATTAGGCAGAGTTAGCTGCCACCATTTTGACCATGGTGGTAAGTTAATGCTGCAGCATTTACATCCACCATGTATTTTGTTGGAGGTGGGGTGCTGCAGCTTATGTTGACTCTTGTTTTAGGGTTGAGTATGAGTTTTGCTGAAAAAAGGCATTTTATCAAAGCTTTTCATCATGCACTCATCAGGACCGTCACAAGAATACCAAATTCTGCAGGTGGTGGGGGCAGGGCAATCTTGTGATTGTCCTGATGAGTGCAAGATGAAAAACTTTGACAAAATGTCTTTTTCAGCAACACTCGAGTCCTGCGCTACCAAATGACTACTGGTTTAGAATACATCGTAGCCGCCCTGATGCTCGAAGCGGCAATCTTGCCGTTCACTGTGGTGCCATGCTGATGTGCCCATGTGGAAATGGAGGAAGTAGCTGGACAGAACTTCCCTCACCCAAGAATGAATGAGCATGAAAGAGTTCACACGGATTGAAACTGAGGTGTTAATTGGATCCATTGCCAAAGAGAGAATGCATTAAGAAAGAGAGAGACTCATAATTACATAACACTTCATGGCCTAATGAGTTGCCAGGGCATTTTGCACCCAGTGATGTACTTTCTGAAGACTAGTCATGGGGCGGTGATGGCCTAGTGGTATTATCGTTAGATCATTAATCCAGAAACTCAGCTATAGTGGCACAATGGTTAGGACTGCTGCATTACAGCACCAGGGACCCTAGAGCCAATTCCCAGCTTGGGTCACTGTTTGTGTGGAGCTTGCACGTTCTCCCCATGTCTACATGGGTTTCCTCCGGGTGCTCTGGTTTCCTCTCACAGTCCAAAAATGTGTGGATTAGGTCGATTGGCCATATTAAATTGACCCTCGTGTCAGGGGGATTAGCAGGGTAAAAATGTGGGGTTATGGAGATAGGGCCTGGGTGGGATTGTGGTCGATGCAGACTCGATGGGCCGAATGAACTACTCCTGCACTGTAGGGATTCTATGATGATGCTCTGGGGACCCGGGTTCAAATCCTGCCACGACAGGTAGTGGAATTTGAATTTAATAAAAAATATCTGGAATTAAGTATCTACTGATGACCATGAAATCATTGCCGATTGTCGGAAAGACCATCTGGTTCACTAATGTCTTTTAGGGAAGGAAATCTGCCGTCCTTACCCAGTCTGGCCTACATGTGAGTCCAGAGCCACAGCAATGTGGTTGACACTCAACTGTCCTCGGGTAACTAGGGATGAGCAATAAATGCTGGCCAGCCAGCGACACCATGTCCCACAAATTAATTTATAAAAAGTCATTACTGTAATGTAGTAATTAAGGGATATGGGGGGCAGTCGGAAAGTTGGGTTTGATCTATTGAAAAGGAATGAGTTTGCTGGGTCAGGTGGTCGATTGCTTCTTCTGAAAGGAGGTTAGAATTTGTATTTATAGCTCTGATGAAGGGTCATCCAGGCTCGAAACGTCGGCTCTATTCTCTCCCCACAGATGCTGTCAGACCTGCTGAGATTTTCCAGCATTTTCTGTTTTTGCATTTATACTTCACACCTTCAGTAAATCTTAAGGTGATGCACACTCGATGATTTACTGCTACAAGGTATCAGCAAATAGTAAAACAATGACTGTTTAGTACATATTGGGATCATTTACACCCACCTAAACAGGCTCAGATTAACATCTAATAAAGCATACGGCCTAGATTCTGTGCTCACACAGTGGGACTCTAATCTCACCTGGCTCAGGGGAGTGAGATTGCGGAGAGTGAGGTTGGGCAGAAACTTGCTTCTCAAGCTATTAAATCCCTACCTTACTGAGCACATTCTATCCTTACAGATGACAAAGAGGATGAAGAAACTGGAAAAAGAGACAATCATGTGGAAAACCAAGTGGGAATCCTGCAACAAAGCTCTCCTGGGCATGATCGACGAGGTGAGGGTTTATCCAGCCATAGGAAACTTAGAATCTTCAGTTTGGAAAGCGTTGGTCTTATTGCTGAAGCAGCTGAGTCTATTGCTTCCAAGGCAACTGGAACCACATTGTCATCAATACCTGGAGTATTGCGTGCAGTTTTGGTCTCCTTATCTGAGGAAGGATGTTCTTGCTATAGAGGGAGCACAGCGAAGGTTTACCAGGCTGATTCCTGGGATGGCAGGTCTGTCATATGAGGAGAGACAAAGTTGGTTAGGATTATATTCACTGGAGTTTAGTAAAGTTAGAGGGGATCCCACAGAAACTTATAAAATTTTAACAGGGTTAGACAGGGTAGATTCAGAAAGAATGTTCCTGAAGGTGTGGGAGTCCAGAACTAGGGGTCATAGTTCGAGGATGAGGTAACTGAGGTGAGGAGAAATTTCTTCACCCAGAGGGTGGTGAATGTGTGGAATTCACTACCAATGAATGTAGTTGAGGCCAGAGTGTTGTCTGATTACAAGAAGAAATTAGATAGGAGCTCTTGGGGCTGAAGGGTTCAAGGGATATGGGAGGAAGGGGGGGATCAGGATATTGAATTCAATGATCAGCCATGATCAAAATGAATGTCGGAGCAGGCTCGAAGAGCCGTATGGCCGCCTCCTGCTTCTAGTTTCTACATTTCTATGTAATTCCTCTTTGGGCTGCAGGGTGGGGTTGGAATCCCATGCCAACATTACAGTGTGGAAGACTTGGAGACCACCAGAAGCCCTATCCTGCAAAGGTCTCAGGGCTGGAATTTCCTCTTGAACTGTTGGAGAGTTTAATAAAGATCGAGCTTTCAAACCTGAGGGGAGTGTCACAAGGCAAATGTACTCGAGCTTTGAACAGACTAACACGGGTGTGTCCGCCCTGAGTCACACATAGCTCACAATTTCAGAGATCCTAGCCCAGGATTACTGAGAGGTGTAGAGGAAGTGGGCAACCTTGGAGTAAATGTCCACAGATACCTGAAGGTAGCAGAACAGGTTGATGAGATGGTGAAGAGGGCATATGGGATCCTTTCATTTATTAGCCGAGATGTAGAATATAAGAGCAGGGGGTTTATGCTGGAACTGGATAAAACATTAGTTAGGCCCCAACTTGAGCACCGTGTACAGTTCTGATCCCCTCGTTACTGAAAGGATATAACTGCATTGGAGAGGGTACAGAGGAGATTTACAAGGATGCTGCCACCCAGGACTGGAAAATTGCAGCGATGAGGAAAGATTGGATAGACTGAGGTTGTTCTCCTTGATACAGAGGTGGCTAAGAGGAGATTGAGACGTACAAGATTGTGAGGGACCTGGATAGAGTGGATGGGAAGGGCCTATTTACCTTGGCAGGGAGGCCAGTGACTTGGGGACATTGATTTAAAGTGATTGATAGACTCTCCCCCTCCCAATTCTAGCTCAAACTGGACTCAGATCTGATAACTGCAGTACGCCGCACCTCAGAATAGATATGTGACACTGGTGAGTGAGTGTTATATATTTAAATGGTTGCAGAAAATATTTACTCAGATGCTACCAGACTTGCTGGTTTGAGATATAAGGAGAGGCTGGATAGACTGGGACTTTTTTCCCTGGAGCGTAGGAAGCTTGGGGGTGATCTTATGGAGATCTATAAAATAATGAGGGCATAGACCAGCTAGATAGTCAACATCTTTTCCCAAAGATAGGGGAGTCTAAAACTAGAGGGCATAGGTTTAAGATGAGAATGGAGAGATGCAAAAGGGTCCAGAGGGGCAATTTTTTCAGAGGGTGGAGTGTGTCTAGAACAAGCTGCCAGAGGTAGTAGTAGAGGTGGGTACGATTTTGTCTTTTAAAAAGCGTTTAGACAGTTACATGGGTAAGATGGGTGTAGAGGGATATGGGCCAAATGCGGGCAATTGGGATTAGCTGAGAGGTTTTTAAAAAAAGGGCGGCATGGACAAGTTGGGTTGAAGGGCCTGTTTCCATGTTGTAAACCTCTATGACTCTATGATTGCTTTAAGAGCCAATCACATGATTTGATGGTGATGTTTCACAGGTTTCTGTCTTAGTTTTGGTTTCTGTTCTGTGCAGAGAACATCTCTTTCAATAAACTTGTTGAGTGTTACTTTGAATCCAAGTGTGCAGACCACATCTTTTTCTTGTTAAAACCCACAACCCCTAACGTACAAGAACACTCTTTTATTAAGCTTACTGAGATATATGGAATGCATTTCCTGAAAGGGTTGTGGAAGCTAGGTCAATATAAGTATATTGCTATCACAGCTCCAGGGACCTGGGTTCGATTCCCGGCTTGGGTCACTGTCTGTGTGGAGTTTGCACATTCTCCTCATGTCTGCGTGGGTTTCCTCCGGGTGCTCCAGTTTCCTCCTACAGTCCAAAGATGTGTGGGTTAGGTTGATTGGCCATGCTAAATTGCCCCTTAGTGTCCTGAGATGTGTAGGTTAGATGGATTAGCGGGTAAATATATAGGGATGTGGGGGTAGGGCCTGGGTGGGATTGTGGTTGGTGCAGACTCGATGGGCTGTATGGCCTCCTTCTGCACTGTAGGGTTTCTATGATTCTATGAAGTTTCAAAACAAAATTCAATAAATAGTGGAAGGGCAACAATTTGTAGAGCTATCGGAAAAAGAGGGTGGGACTAACCAAAGAGATAGCATAGGCACACTGGACCAAATGGCCTCCTTCCGTGCTGTGCAGTTCGATCATTCTTACCCTGATGTCCTCTGTTACAGAGAGAAGTGCGATCCAAGGAATATGAGTGCTTTCAACTGAAGATCCAGAGATTGGAAAATCTCTGCAGGGCACTTCAAGAGGAAAGGACTGAGTTATACAGGAGGATAATGAATGTGCGCGTCAGGACAGATGACCAGGCAGATGAAGCGGAGCAAGAGGAGGAGAAAGACACAGAGACAACAGTGGCTTCCACTCTGGGAGAAAGCCGCCTTCAGGACCTGGCCAGAGCTTTCAGTGTGGTGCATGGCGTGGAGGAGGCAGAACACAAGGATGACATAAAGGGCGATGATTCTTCTCCAGAATCCCAGTTAGAGAGTCCACTGTCCATCTCGGAGGCTTTAAGGTCCCTGTTACAAGACAGCCAGACCGGCAGTGCCGCAGAAGCACCCACTCCAGTTCCAGCTCCAGCTACAGTTCCAGCTCCAGCTCCTGTTCCAGAACTGGGTTCTGCTCCTCCTCCAGCTCCGACTCCACCTACAATTCCAGCTCGTGTCCCAGAGGCTGTTCAGGAAGCAGGAGATTCCTCACAGGAACCAGGTCCGGGCCAGGGGGAAGCCGCGGACAGGATGGAAGATACGGATATGGATGCAGTGGACTGATTGGGAAATGTTGTTGGCTAGATACTGTCAGTCAGTTTTTAACACTCACCATTCAGGGATTGATTTGTTTTCCGATATTTAGCACGGGGAAATGAAAATCTGCCCTTCTTCCTTGTTTTGTTTTCTTCGTAGAACGATAGAGTCAGACTAAACCAAGCAAACCAACACTTTGCTATCTGCGGTGTGTTATAGTGATGAATGCAACATTTAGATCCAATACATCTCAGTGATAAGAAACGGAAGACATTTCACACCTGTGACACACTCAAAGCAGCAAAATATACTCCAAACTCACTCTGACACACTCACTGCGACACACTCCAAACTCACTGACACAATTGGAACTCACAACGCTACACATAAGCCACAGGTCATTGTTGTGAATGTGCTTCACACTGAGAGTGGAAGAACACTCCTGGTCTAATTTCTCCTGTCCATTCTGGATGCCAAGACTATCAGCCTAAAGGCATAATTGGAGTTTGAGAGAAAGGGGAGAATGGTCTTGTGCACGGTCTGATTGTCAATACCTGGAGCAGTAATCACACTTTTCCTTTCAAATCACCAACTTCCAGCATTTCTTGTGTTTATGACAACTCTCTCTCTCTCTCTCTCTCTTTCTCTGTCTCTTGGTGTGTGTGTCTCTCTCTCCTCGGTCTCCTGCTGTGAGAAAATGCTGAAATAAAAACAGAAAATATAGGAAGCACACAGCGAGGTCTGGCAGCCTCTGTGGAGAGAAAAAGAATTAACATTTCAGGTCGATGACTGGAATAAATGAAGCGATTTAGCCTGATCACGAACTCTTAAATTTCTAACTTCCTCTGTCTCTGATAGAAGGACACGCCCTGAGATGCTAATAGCTGATTTTAACCTGGTGCAAGTGGATAGGTTTTGAATGAGTTTAAAATTGCGCCCGTTAACTCTGTTTCTCTCCACACGGACGCTGCCAGAGCTGCAAAGAAATATTCACTGCCCATGAAGGTGAAGACTCCTTGACTGTTCTTCCTGTTAGTCTATTAACAAAGGGACTGTTCCTCTACCAATCCCTGGAGTCTGCTCTGCTACTGTGTTACCCATGAAACCCTCTCTCCAATCCCTATGCTTTCCCCATGTCGCTGTCGGAGATTGTGGAAATGTTGCTGCGCAAGTAATCCAGTGGCCCAGACTAATGCCCTGGGGACATGAGTCCATAGAATCCCTACAGTGCAGAAGGAGGCCATTCAGCCCATCGAGTCTGCGCCAACAACAATCCCACCCAGGCCCTATCCCTGCGACCCCACACATTTACTCTGCTAATTCCTCTAACCTACACTAAGGGGCAATTGAGCATAGCCAATCAACCTAACCCGCACATCTTTGGACTGTGGGAAGAAACTGGAGCACCCGGAGGAAACCACGCAGACACGGGGAGAATGTGCAAATTCCTCACAGACAGTGACCCAAGCTGGGAATTGAACCCAGGTCCCAGGAACTGTTTCACCGTTCAAAGCCCACATCGGCAGCTGAGGCAACTCAAGTTCAGTAATGCTGGTTAAAAAGTGCTAATAATAATCACAAAACAATTCGATTAAGTCTGGTTCACAAAGGAAGTCTGCTACCCTGTCAAACAAGTTACTCCAGACCCCACAGCAACGTAGTTGACTTACCTGCCCTCCTGGGAGAGGCAATGGCATAGTGGCATTATCGCTAGACTATTAATCCAGATACTCAGCTAATGTTCTGGGGATCCGGGTTCAAATCCCGCCATGGTGGAACTTGAATTGAATAAAAAATATTTGGAATTAAGAATCTACTGATGACCATGAAACCATTGTCAATCGTCGGAAAAACCCATCTGGTTCACTAATGTCCTTTAGGGAAGGGAATCTGCCATCCTTACCTGGTCTGGCCTACATGTGACTCCAGAGCCGCAGCAATGTGGTTGACTCTCAACTGTCCTCCAAGGGCAACTAGGGATGGGCAATAAATGCTGGCCAGCCAGTGACGCCCATGTCCCACGAATGAATTAAAACAAAAATGGCCCAGCAAGTCACTCAGCTGCATCAATTCCACACGGACTGCAGGGATTTCAATAAAGTGGCTCACCACCTTCTCAAGGGTGATTTAATGAGGGCTCACTTGGGAGAAGTGTACAAAATTATAAGGGGAATGGATAGAATGGACAGGAAAACTAATGGGCAAGTTTCTATCTCCCTTTCTGAAACATCTCAGTTGATTCTCTGGGGTACAACAGAATTTGAATCTGGTAAGAGAGACATGTTACACCCAAATATACGTACATATGGGGTAGGAACAAGAGTAGGCCACTCAACCCTTTGAGCCTGCTCCGCCATTCAATGGTTGATCTGATGGGAGCTGACTCCCGATAACCTTTAACCTTTTGCCTTGTACTCATCAGGACCAGGTTCACCGTGTTCACTCCACATTCTCAGAACGCTCCGGGTGAAGAGGTTTCTTTTTCCTAGATCCACAATCAGTTTGTTTCTTGCTTCATCTTTTTACCCGCTCTGTCAAAGAGCACGGAGAATTTCCCCGGCCTCACTGAAGGCAGCGGGCAGGATTTTCCTGCGAGCTTGCAGAGTCTGACATTGGGCCCCAACGTGGGTCCCCAGTCCATACAGGCCAGGAGCGAGGGTGGCACAGCGACATTCCCAGTTGGCCACCTCCAATCTCGCTGTCCCGTTCAGAGTGTCCCATGGTCGGCCTCCCGATCCCAATGTCGGAGGAGGAGCAGCAGCATTGTGCTGCTGAAGCGGGTAGGCGATGTCAAAATGGAGTCACCCTCGAAGGGGGTAAAATTAAATATAACAATCAGAGGGGGCAAGCCTGTACACCCCTCAGGGCCAGAAAAAAGTTACAGCACAGAAGGCCATTCGGACCATCTTGTCCATTGCCAGCATGAGGACACCCAGGCGCCCGTTCTAATCCCATCATCCTGCTCCCGGCCCATAGCCCGGTAGCTTACAGCATTTAAGGTGCAGATCCAGGTACTTTTTAAAAGAGTTTAGGGTCTCTGCCTCCACCACCAACTCGGGCAGCGAATTCCAGACACCCACCCCCCTCTGCATAAAAAAGTTCTTCCTCACATTCCCTCTAAGCCTACTGCCACCTATCGTGAATCTATGTCCCCTGGTTCTAGAATTCTCCACCAAGAGAAACAATTTTATCCTGCCCACTCTACCTCTTCCCCTCATAATTTTATACAACTCTATCAAGTCACCCCTCAGCATTCTTTGTTCCAAGAAAAAAAACTCCAATCTATCCAATCTCTCCTCATAGCTATACTTTTCCAACCCTTTTCTAGTGTTGAAACCAGAGATATCCAAATTCCGCACAAGTGCAAATTAAGGAACTTTGAAATCACACGTAAATATTAAATTCTCCACTCCATTTAACCTACAGATCTCACATTGTTGGTATTAACAGCAAACTGCTGCCTTTATTAGCCGAGGCATAGAGTTTGACAGCAGGGAGGTTGTGCTGAAACTATATAAAACGTTGGTCAGGCCACAGCTGGAGTATTGAGTGCAGTTCTGGAATCCACAGTATCGGAGGGATGTGTCAGCACTGGAAAGGGTGCATCGGAGATTCACCAGGGTGTTGGCTGGGCTGGAGAGTTTTAGTAATAAAGAGATTGGATAGACTGGAGCTGTTTTCCTCGGAACAGAGCAGACTGAGGGGGGGACATGATTGAGATGTACCTCTATGATTCAAACTATGTTGACAGATAAAGGCCCATTGCATCTGTGCCAGTCAAGAACAAATACCTAACTATTCTAGTCCCATTTTGTAGCACTTGGCCCATAGCCTTGTGTGCCTTGGCACCACAAGAGCACATCTAAATACTTCTGAGATGTTATGAGGGTCTCTGCCTCCATCACCCTTTCAGACAGTGAGTTCCAGACTCCCAACACCCTTTGGAGACGTTTTTCCTCGCATCCCCTCAAAACCTGCCCTCACCTTAAATCTATGCCCCCTTGGTCATTGATCCCTCCAGCAAGAGGAAATGTGCGGTGTTGAGGGAGTGCCCGTGTTGGGCCGCCTTCTTTTGGATGACACAATAAACATCGCCAGATCTTTCAGGTGGATGGCAGAGGTGCAGAGGGAGAGTGGGTGGGTGGGTGCGCGCGCGCTCGCTCCCTAGTGTCCAGGCCATCTCTTAACCAACCTCACCAAAACTGACCATCTGGTCACATTCTAAATACTGCATATGGGAGCTTGCTGTGCTGAAATTGACTGCTGAATTTCCTGCCACGACTATGCATCGAAACATCAGCAGCGAAGCCCTTTGAGTCCTGAGGTTGAGTAAGGCGCTGTATAAATGCAAGTTCCTTCATTCAAGATAGATAAAAAGTGATCCAACACATCGATTGGAAGAGTTTTATTAAGTTCATGTCACTCATGTTACTTGGCATATGCTACCAAGTCATCCAAAGCAACCCTAAAATAAACCCTCGTTCATTATTTTGAAATGTTATCACGGGGTATTAGCATCATATAACCCAGCCCCAGGAATCTGTAACTCTATTCCGAGGCAGGTTCCTTGTTGACCATTCCAGGCAGTGTTTCAGACACATCCTACACTCCAAACTCTCGCTCTGATAAACCAGCCTTGTCGATCTGAGTATACAGTGAAAACAAACATCCGTGTTCAAGTGACAGGACTGTACCCTCCCCGATTCCACCAATGAAAGACTAGGATTTAATACAATCTCAGGACATTCCAAAGCACTTCACAGCCAATGATGTACTTTTGAGGTATTGTCATTGGGAATGGAAGAACAGTGGGAAGATGAAGTGCTGGGAGAGGTGCAGGTTGTCCCCTTTACAATTGAAATCCGAAGCAAAAACAGAAAATATACTCAGCAGGTCAAGCAGCATCTGGGGAGAGGTAACAGAGTAAATGTTTCAAGTCAATGACATTGCCTCAGATCTGCAATGTGGCAAAGACCACAGTGCTGTTTTGTTTAAGTGATGTTGCTTGAGGGATAATTAGTGGTCAGGACACCAGGGAGAACCTTCCTGCCCTTCCAAAAAGAATCACGGGATCCTCTAACACTTGAGGGGCGGGGGGGAAGGGGGGGCCGTGGCTTAACGCCTCGCCTGAAGGACGGCACCACAGCACTCCCACAGCACTGCGCGGAGAGGTTCAGCCTGGATGCTGTGCTCTAGTCTCCGGCGTGGAGCTCAAACCCACAACCTTCTGAAAGCAGTGGCAAACACAGCAATAATATCTCCCGGCAACCTGCTGTGTACCGCACACAGTAACACTGAAACCTGCTCAGCTGCTCACCCCACAACTCCCCAACAGAGAGGGGAGTAGAGAGGCAGCTGTAATGTATTGCACCACACAATAGACAACTACAGCGGGGGCGGGGGTGCGTGGGCTGGAGGCTTTGGGTGAGTGGAGTAGATTGGGCAGGGCTTCTGCGACTGCTTGTGTTCCTGGGGGGAGGGGGAGGGAAACGGATGTGGATGTGGAATTTACATGTCCTCTATGCAGAGTTTGCACGTTCTCCCCGTGTCTGCGTGGGTTTCCTCCGGGTGCTCCGGTTTCCTCCCACAGTCCAAAGATGTGTGGGTTAGGTTGGTTGGCCATGCTAAATTGCTCCTAAGTGTCAGAGGGTAAATATGAGGGGTTATGAGGGGATAGGGCCTGGGTGGGATTGTTGTCGGTGCAGACTCGATGGGCCGATTGGCCTCCTTCTGCACTGCAGAACAGTGGGAAGATGAAGTGCTGGGAGATGAGCTTGATAGGCTTGGTGGTCTGGAGCCAGAAAGACGCACGTCATCCAGCTGCAGATGGAAATAAGCCTGTTGACATTCTCCAAAGTGGTGTCTGGCATCACCAATGATGGACATCATCTTGTAACCGTTAGTCCTGGACATGGGACTTCCGAGTTAACAACAACGTAATGTGCTCCCCCCACCTCAAAAAGACTCAGGGCCAGAGGCATTCAGATCACAACCCCCATGAATACCACCTTCACACGTTGAATTAGTGTAACGAGATTCATCGATCATTCCTGCAGTATTTTAACAAGAGCACTAACCAACCAAAATAATGGTTAGCACAGTGAGGTAGGACAGCGTTCGGTGTTACTCTGCTGTTGAGTTCTGGCGGCTCTAAAGAGGAAATCAGGTACACATGCACACTCATTAAAACAGCTTTCTTCATTATAATTTATTGAAGGTAAAAATGTGCTCTTAACCAATGGCTTCCACAAACCAAACAATAAACTTTTGCACACCACCAGATCACTATCCCAAACCCTCAGAGATACCATTTACTTTTCACGAGTGCAATTATAAAGCAGTTAATGAGGCATGAAGCATACACCAGGCACATCTCCAGCAACCGGCTTCTTCCCGCTTTGAATTATTACAAACGTGTGTGTGTAAAACCATGTCCTACCCCTTCCTGCGCACACACAAAAACCACGTAGCCACAAACACACACACACATACCCACCCACTCAGAAAACATGTACGCACACACAGGCATACTGACACACAAGCAAAAACACACACACACACACACACTCGAACACTCGAGCACACATGGCCGCATTCACACAAAGTCACAGTCAGATGCACAAACCTTTCTTGATGGAAAAATAACACTACTTTCAAATAAACAGTTTGAATTCTGTATCCCCTTGAGCTGGAATGAGCAGCATGAGACCATTCAACCATCATGAGCTGAAGGGGGAAATGATATTCCGCCTAGTTGGGGGGGACAGTGGGGATAACTTGCAGGGCGAGGCGCAGTCTGCCACAGCTATGTCCCAGGGAATATCCCTACCCTGTCCAGGGAACCTACTGACGGCACAATCCTCTCACCCCACATCCCCAGCCTGTCCTGGAGGTGGATATCCCAATGTCGAACTGGCTGGCACAAGGAATGGGTGCTGGTACCGCCCCAAACCTCTCTCTGGGGATTGGCATCTATTTAATTCCATGGCGCCCTCACGAAACATTTGATCACCCATTTTGGACCACTCTCCAGGAGTGACCTCAGGGTTGGGTTGGGGGCCGAGCTGGCGGGGGTCCCGACACGTCCAGGGTCACGCCGGACTGGGTCTGAGTTGCTGCTATCAGGAACCTCCCCAATCGCACTAACACTGCTTCACCCCCCCCTCGGAAACAGCAGCAGTTAGCCGGAGTGTAGAGTCTTGTTATATTCTTCCTTCGTTAATACAGTGCCTAGATGTACAGCAACAAGGGCAGAGATCTGACGAGGGATGGGCAGATACAGGAATCCTCCGACACGGCCCATGGAAGGTGCCACAGGGTTCCGGAGGCTCAAATTAACTGGGTAGAGTGGATCCAGTCCAGGCTAGATTCGGCCTAACTGTATCTGGCCCAGGGGATCACTGCCTTTGAATAGATACCTCCTGCAGAGAGCTAGACATAAACATTCCTACACTCCTATAATAGCACTAATCACAGAATCTTACAGCACCGCAGGCCATTCGGCCCCCCTGTGTCTGTGCTGGCTCTTTGAAAGTCCCCGTTCTTTTTGCATAGACCTACAAACATTTCCTATTCGAATATTTATTCAACTCATTTACCAATGTTATTATTAAATCTCCTTCCCCCACCTTCTCAGGTAGCACAGTTCAGATCACAAGTTTAAACAATTAATTCTCTCTTTTTTTGCCAATTTATCGTGCACCTCTCCCCTCAGGCGACCTGTCCTTCCGGCAGGAGAAGCAGCTTGTTCCCCATCTACTCAAAATCTACCATCGTTTTTATTTATCACGCCTTAGCCTTCGAATGCCCTAAAGAGAGAAACCTTAGCTTCTCTATATAACCCTGCCAGTCTCGCACATCTCCTCTGTGCCCTCTCCAAGGTAACACTGGCACGGACCTTTATAAGGGCTGAAGCTGGTTTAGCAGATACTAACAGCTTTTACAAGGCAGCAATTTGATCCCGGGGTCCACAACTCATCACGAGTCGCTAGATTTGCTCTCCGGTACACGTCTAAACCTTTAACGATACATGAAGCTTTAGAAATTGGTTTTAAGAAAGCAGCAGTTTTGGTGGGTGGGAAGAGTGGAAACGTTCTGGATCAATAAGCAGGTTCAAATCCCACTCTACCTAGCAGCTGCTCGAACTTAAACTCAATTAACAAAATCTGGAATTGAAAGCTCGCCTCAGTAATGGTGACCTTGAAACCATCATCAACTGTCATAAAGACCTCTCTGGTTCACTAGTGTCCCTTTAGGGAAGGAAATCTGCCGTCTTTACTCGGTCTGGCCTACATGTGACTCCAGACCCACAGCAATGTGGCTAATTCTTATCTGTCCTCTGAGATGGCCCTGGCAAGCCACTCAGTTCCAGGGCAATTAGGGATGGATAACAAATACTGGCCTTGCCAGCGATGCCCACAGCCCATCATAGAATAAAACTGTGGTCTAAGAATGAGCCTGAAGCTTAACAATACAGATGAGCATCATTACCCACGGGCACGTGACTTATAGAGATGAGCACAGCCTGTGCCAATAACATTAAAACAGTGATCCAGTCACTGACCCTGGGTCCTCAGTAGGGCCCAGAGAGTCAGTCGTGGCCCAGTGGCTGCAGCAAGGCTCGTGCGTCAGGAGGTGGTGAGTTCGAATCCCACTCCAAGACATGAGCGCAAAATCTAGGCCAACTCTCCAGTGTGAGGGTGAGGCTGTCAGGCTCACCGTCTGTCGGTTAGACTCCCTGGATATCAAAAGGCCCGTGGCACCATTTCAAAGAAAGAGCGAGGAAGTTTCCTGCCGTTTCCGGGCCAATATTCATCCTTCAGCAGTGTTGGCTTGTGGGAGCTTCCTGTGGGCAAACTGGCTGCTACGTTGTGAAGCGGTTTGTGACACCCTGAGATCCTGAAAGGCGCTATACAAATGTAATTCTCTTTTCTCAGCAAGTATACTCAGTGAGCAGATGAGTCGGACAGACTAGCTTCCATCCCTTGGTTTCAACACCGCAGGGGGGGGGGTGGGTGCACATGCTGCCAATCACCACCTGTTGAAAAGCACCCATACCTGTGGAAGTCAGGCAGCAACCAGGTCCAGCCCCCACCACCCAGCGGCAGTCAAACCACCAGCCAGCCCTCTCATCTGAACAACTGGAGGAAACGGGAGGACGCCCAGCGCCTCTGGGGTCTGGAATACAAACAAGGGGAGGCAACAGGTGAGTGGGATGAGACCCCTCTACGCAGGAAAGCAACGGGATATCAAAGCTTTCTCACAGGGGGTCCTGGAGATAGGGTGGAGATGGGGGGAGCACACTTAATACAGAGGAGTGCATTCACAGAAGATCGGCAACAGTCGAGGCCAAACAGGGATGAAATCCCGCCCCCCCCCCCAATGAAAGCAGCAAAGCCAGGCAGGCGCCTCTCACCCACTCCCTCCGACACTCAAACAGCGATCCCAGCTCCTCTTTAACCTCACCCGACCTGATGTGAACCTCACGCCAAGCCCTCATGCCTCCAAGCGGACAAAGAAAACAAGTTCAGGCCAGAGAGAAGGCCTCAGGCCTGGTGTACAAATACATTCAACCGTCAAACCCCAGTCAATAATTAAAAACAAAACCTTTCCCATTCTTTGGAGCGTCAGAGGGTGGAAACGGCACGTGCTTTTCACTGTTCTGCAAGGATAATGTCCGGAACCAGCTGCTTGTATGCAAATCTTTCTTTTGCTTAGAACAGGGGACTTGCCCTTTAACCCTTCACCCTTCCCGACCCCACCCCCTACTTCCCTCCCCACTGGCTAACACTGGATAAAGACTTACACACAAGCAACTCAAACAAAGTACTACACCCTACATATTCATTACTCTAGAAAAAAAGAGAAAGCATTTGTCAATAAGCTTCCAATACTTTGAATGAAGAAAAGGGTTTTACAAAGTGGTAGTCTAGATTGCCACAGTGCGGACATTGCTGGACATTGCTGTACTCGGAGAAATACTGCATTCCCACTCGCACATCGATAACCGGCTTCCCACAGTGTTTGCAGTTCAGTCTGGCCTGGAAGAGAGCAAGAACATGTGTTTAAGAGAAGGGGGAAAGTACAGCAGTTTGCTTATTATCAGTGAGGCGTCTCATCCAGAGAACGGCATCTCCTCCAGCGCAGCACTCCCTCAGTACGGCACTGGTGCTTCACCCTCGACCAAAATTTAAATGTGGATTACAGGGTCAAAGGTAGGGTTCTGAAGACTGTGTGGAGGAACAGAGAGATCTTGGGGTCCATATCCACAGATCTCTGAAGGTTGCAACTCAAGTGGATAGAGCTGTGAAGAAGGCCTATAGTGTGTTAGCTTTTATTAACAGGGGGTTGGAGCTTAAGAGCCGTGGGGTTATGCTGCAACTGTACAGGACCTTGGTGAGACCACATTTGGAATATTGTGTGCAGTTCTGGTCACCTCACTATAAGAAGGATGTGGAAGCGCTGGAAAGAGTGCAGAGGAGATTTACCAGGATGCTGCCTGGTTTGGAGGGTAGGTCTTATGAGGAAAGGTTGAGGGAGCTAGGGCTGTTCTCTCTGGAGTGGAGGAGGCTGAGGGGAGACTTAATAGAGGTTTATAAAATGATGAAGGGGATAGATAGAGTGAACGTTCAAAAACTATTTCCTCGGGTGGATGGAGCTATTACAAGGGGGCATAACTATAGGGTTCAGGGTGGGAGATAAAGGAAGGATGTCCGAGGTAGGTTCTTTACGCAGAGAGTGGTTGGGGTGTGGAATGGACTGCCTGCAGTGATAGTGGAGTCAGACACTTTAGGAACATTTAAGCGATTATTGGATAGGCACATGGAGCACACCAGGATGAGAGGGAGTGGGATAGCTTGATCTTGGTTTCAGATAAAGCTCGGCACAACATCGTGGGCCGAAGGGCCTGTTCTGTGCTGTACTGTTCTATGTTCTATGTGCTCAAGTCTCTTGCGACACTTGAAGCCACAACCTTCTGCCTCAGACGCAAAAATACTGAACACAGGACGAACAACAGCATCCAGATGGACTGAGTTTAAAGATTTTTTAAAGTTTATTTATTAGTGTCACAAGTAGGCTTACATTAACACTGCAATGAAGTTAGTGAAAATCCCCTCGTCGCCACACTCCAGTGCCTGTTCGGGTACACTGAGGGAGAATTCAACACGCCCAATGCACCTAACCAGCATGTCTTTCAGACTGTGGGAGGAAACCAAAGCACCCAGAGGAAACCCACGCAGACACGGGGAGAACGTGCAAACTCCACACAGGCAGTCACCCAAGCCGGGAATCAAACCCGGATCCCTGACGCTGTGAGGCAGCAGTGCTAACCACCGTGACTAAGTGAGTAAGAAGAATGGGCTAAAAGGCATTTTGTTTTAGCTACTACTTTGGACTTTTTAAGATGTTTTCAACAAGCTTACAAGGGTGGCGAAAAAATCTCTGGCTTCGAAAGATAATTGGATGGGCACTTCAGGGAAATAAGCTTGCGGGCTACGGGAATAAAGCAGAGGAAATGGGACTGACCAGACTGTTCTGTAGTGAGCCAGCAGGGACGGGCTGAATAGCCTCCTTCGATGCTGTAATGACTCTATATGCAACATTTGGTGTTATGCTACAGGGGCAGCACAGTGGTTAGCACTGCTGCCTCACAGTGCCAGGGACCTGGGTTCGATTCCTGGCTTGGGTCACTGTCTGTGCGGAGTCTGCACGTTCTCCTCGTGTCTGCGTGGGTTTCCTCCGAGTGTTTCAGTTTCTTCCCACAGTCCAAAGATGTGCAGGTTAGGAGGATTGGCCATGCTAAATTGCTCCTTAGTGTCAGGGGGACTAGCTAGGGTAAATGCATGGGGTTATGGGGATAGGGCCTGGGTGGGATTGTGGTCGGTGCAGATTCGATGGGCCGAATGGCTTCCTTCTGCACTGTAGGATTCTATAATTGTATGTCTAATTGCAGTCAGATGATAGTACCAGACATCAACAGAGGGATTACAAATGATACTCAGACCCACATTAGGAAACCAGTATGAGGTGGCATAGTGGTAATGTCACCAAACCAGGAATCCAGAGGTACAGGCTAATGCTTTGTGGACATGGGTTCAAATCCCACCACGGCAGCTGGTGGAATTCAATGAATAAATATACGACATAGTCTCAGTAATGGTGACCATGACAACTATCACCGATTGTCATAAAACCCCACCTGATTCACTGATGAAGGGAATCTGCTGTCCTTACCAGGTCTGGCCTGCATGTGACTCCAAACCCACAGCAATGTGGTTGATTCTTAACTGCCCTCTGAAATGTTTGGCTCAAGGGACAATTAGGGATGAGCAACAAATACTGGCTTTTCCAGCAGCACCCTCATGCCATGAAAGGAAAATAAGATCTATTGACAGTTGTTGGATTTGGTGATTGGGGGATTGAGTTCAACTGAGATGTCCCCCTGGTTAAACAGCTTTCTGACACTCCCTGCCTTAAACCAAGTGTGAAGGACAAGCATTGAGATTTAATCCCCAGCCCAGTGAAGAACCCACATCACAGCGTGAGGCATCAAGGGCAGAGAACACAAGGATTTCTTTTTTTTTTCCACACATTATCACATAGACAACACAAAACTGCCAGCAACGATCTTGAAAAAAAGGATTGTCCAACAGAAAGAGACAGACCAATGGCAGATACGCGACACCCACCTGACAACATGGAGACGCAGCCAGGATGTCGTAAGTGTACATGGTTCCCAGCTGATGCCAGCTCCCATCCCATCGCGACTTACACTTGATGCAAATGATCTTATGTACTCCTTCTAGGCAGTCCACGCAAATGGCATAGAGGTGCATGAGCCTTCCTGCAATCAAACCATGGGCAGAGCTTGGGTCAAGTTCCATTTTTGCCAATACAATTTATAATAGAGACATTACTGTTTGTCACAATTGGAAACTCCAGCTCTTATATAAGGTATACTTAAGATGCACCAAGTAAATTGTCTGTGATGTTGTCTACGGCCACTATGCACTCAAGGGTGGCACGGTGGTTAGCACTGCTGCCTCACAGCGCCAGGGGCCAGGGTTCAATTCCAGGTTTGGGTCACACTCTGTGCGGAGTCTGAACGTTCTCCCCGTGTCTGCATGGGTTTTCTCCGGGTGCTCCGGTTTCCTCCCACAGTCCGAAAGACGTGCTGGTTAGGTGCATTGGCCAAGCTAAATTCTCCCTCAGTGTACCAAACAGGCGCCGGAGTGTGGCGATTAGCGGATTTTCACAGTAGCTTCATTGCAGTGTTAATGTAAGCCTATTTGTGACACTAATAAATAAGCTTGAACTTAAAAAACTGGTGAGAATGTGTGACAAGCATTCAGAAACTCCCTCCATCATGTCATCTATTTCTTATTCATTCGTGAGACATGGGTGTCGCTGGTTGGCCAGCATTTATTACCCATCTCTAGTGCCCTTGAGAAGGTAGTGAGCTGCCTTCTTGGATCACTGCAGTTCATGTGCTGTGAGTTGACGCACAATGCCATTGATGCCAATGTCCACCTGGTGGACAATGTCTGTAACTAAGCTGTTTACATGCAGGATTTCCATTCTAAATGCTTACTTAGGAAGCTGAATAATGACGTAAAAGTTTGGCCAAAAATCTCACCATCAGGAAGTGTGCATGTGGATAAGATTTTTAATGTGACGTTTCTGACTCCCATAAGATCACGAGGGTTGAAAGTGTATTTATTAGTGAAACAAGTAGGTTTACATTAACACTGCAATGAAGTTACTGTGAAAATCCCCTAGTCGCCACACGCCGCTGCCTGTTCGGGTACACAGAGGGAGAATTTGGCATGGCCGATGCGCCTAACCAGCACATCTTTCGGACTGTGAGAGGAAACTGGAGCACCCGGAGGAAACCCACGCAGACATGGGGAGAACATGCAGACTCCACACCGACAAAAAAAAGTTTAAAAGTTTATTTATTAGTCACAAGTAAAGCTTACATCAACACTGCAATGAAATTACTGTGAAAATCCCCTAGTCGCCACACTCCGGCGCCTGCTCGGGTCAATGCACCCTAACCAGCACGTCTTTCAGACTGTGGGAGGAAACCGGAGCACCCAGAGGCAACCCACGCAGACACAGGGAGAACGTGCAGACTCTGCACAGACAGTAACCCAAACCAGGAATCAAACCCGGGTCCCTGGCACTGTGAGGCAGCAGTGCTAACCACTGTGCCACCATGGGTAAGATGAGGTCTGGTTCAATGGGTAGCTTTCTCAGAGGGAGAATGTGCTTTCAACTCCCAGTCGAGGCTTCAGGCCACAGTCTAGGTGGACAGTTCAGCTGGCCACATTACACTATTGCTGCATTGCTGCTGGGTCAAAATCCTGGAACAAATCTCTCCTAATGACACTGTGGGTGCACTCTCTCCATGCAGACTGCAGTAGCTGAAGAGGATGGCTCACATTCCACCTTCTCAAAAGCAATTAGGGATGGGTAATAAACATCAACCCTGCCAGCGACTTTAGTATTCAGCCAGCAAGCAACTAAAATAATGTGGAATTAAAAGGTTCTCCGCAGTGTCCCAGCCAATCCCTCAAATCAACATCACAAGAACGGATTATCTGATCATTATCTCATTGCTGTTTGTGGGATCTTGCTGTGCACAAACTGGCTGCCACATTTCCTTACATTGCAACAGTGACTACACTTTAAAAAAAAAATTTCATTGGCTGGAAAGTGCTTTGAAATCTGAGGCTGTGAAGGGCGCTATATAAATGCAAATCTTCCTTCCTAAATCTCTATTTCGGTCTGCTGAGGTCACCAGGGGAGAGGAGTGAACATGTGACTTCTATTCCAGCTCCCCCCCGCCCCCCATATCGGGAGGGGCAGCTCCCGATCTTCGTGAGGAACGCTCCCGCTTTCAGAAGGAAGTTACCACTTTTTATCATCTAGACTCAGACAAATTCTTATTTTGGTTTCTCCATGAGAGATTCCTCCGGGGGTGGTGGAGCAGACTGTGAATGGGGGGAGTTTCCAAGCCTTTCCCTGTTCTGTGTCCCAGGCTCAGGAAGTGGGAATTTCCTGGTCGGAGCTGTTTGCAGACAGGGCAGCAGGAAGGAAGCGACGGGGACAGCTCACAGCTCTGAGAGAGCGATGCGGGGCCGGTCTCTGTCCAGCAGCCCGTGTAGAGTCTGCCCCTCTTCGCATAACCTTACCTGGCATCTGGTCTACGTGACCCCTCCAGACCCCCAGCGACGTGGTTGACTTTTAACCTCTGAAATGGCCGAGCAAGTCATTCAGCTTTAGGGGCATTTAGGGACGGGCAACAAGTCTGATCTTGCTGCCGATGCTCGCATTCCATGAAAGAATGAAGAAAAAGAAAGATCTTTTGTACCCGTGAGAGAGGAGATGGCACGGTGGCACAATGGTTAGCACTGCTGCCTCACAGCGCCAGGGACCCGGGTTCAATTCCAGTCTCAAGTCACTATCTGTGTAAAGTCTGCATGTTCTCCCCGTGTCTGCGTGGGTTTCCTTCCGGGTGCTCCGGTTTCCTCCCACAGTCCAAAGATGTGCAGGTTAGGTGGATTGGCTATGCTAAACTGACCCTAATGTCAGGGGGTCGGCAGGGTAAATATGTGGGGTTACAGGAATAGGGCCTGGGTGGGATTGTGGATGGTGCAGACCTGATGGGCCGAATGGCCTCCTTCTGCACTGTAGGGATTCTATTCTATGAGTGCAAAGAGGGCTGCAACAAGTCCGTGCTATAGTCAGCACGGTTTACATCTCCCATCCTATTTCCACTGGAATTCCCTCCCTCACGCACTTCCCCATCTCCCTGCACCTCCCTACACGTCTCGCACCTCTCCGTCTCCCTGCCTTGATCTGCTTTAAGGCACTTCTTAAAAACCACCTGACCCAATATTTCCCCATGTGGCTTGGTGCCAAACTTAATTTTATATTGCTCCTTTGAACGGATCATTATGTTATAGGCGCTATATAAATATATGTCGTTGTTGACTTTGATCCGAATTGCCAAAGGAGAGAGAAGTGAAATGGGCCGTCACTTAAAGTTTATTTATTGGTCACAAGTAAGGCTTACATTAACACTGCAATGAAGTTACTGTGAAAACCTCCTAGTCGCCACACTCCGGTGCCTGTTGGGGGTCAATGCACCCTAACCCGCACGTCTTTGGACTGTGGGGGGAAACCGGAGCACCCGGAGGAAACCCACGCAGACACAGGGAGAATGTGCAAACTCCACGCAGACAGTGACCCGAGCCGGGGATCGATATTTCCCCTCCCTGAAACTTGAGCAGCACACACAGACTGAGCTGTCGGCAGAACGCTCGCCAAAGAGTGAGATCACAGCCAGTTAAAAAAAATTACTAATTAAAACACCACGAGTCCAAAAAGATGCATCAAAAACAAAACCTTACACCGTTTACTTCTGCTCAAAGCCCTTCCAGCAAGCCGAACAGATTGTAAACATAAAACGCAACGCTGGCTGGGTGAAAGAGCGCTCCAGGTTCTGTCAGACCCGTTGACACCAACATCTAACCCTGATATGCTGATAGACAGAAGCTACTGAATGAAGTTATAGCCAGCTACACCACTTGGCTGTAATTACTTTCACACATTCATTAGTAAGCGTCATCAGCAGTCAGTCAGATGATTGAAACTGTTCAGGGCTGGGTGCACAGAGACTGAGATAATATTGCAAAGGCGCAAAGTGCTCCCTCCGTGTACTCTGCAGGATTCGAGGAGCGCCCACGAGATTGGGTCAGGCCGGTACGGACCGGATTTGAGGCCATACTAAGCTGCTGACACCAATCATTGAGAACCCGATAATTGACCTCTCCATTAGGGAAAATATATCTCTGCTGTCTACCCTGTCTAGGCCCCTGATACCAATTAATTCACCCCATGGTCTCCTCTGTTCTAAAGGAAAACAACCCCAGCCTATTCAATCTCTCTTTAAAGCTGCAATTTTCAAGTCCTGGCAACATTCTTGCAAATCTTCTCTGCACCCCGTCCAGAGCAACGATGTCCTTCCTTTAATGTGACAACCAGAACTGTTCACAAAATTCCAGCTGTGGCCTAACCAGTGTTTCATACAGTTCCAGCATTACATCCCTGCCATGTGGATAGTGTAGAGGGATGTCAGCATTTGCAACGAGACATAGATAAGGTGCAAGACTGGGCGGAAAAGTGGCAGATGGACTTCAACCCAGAAAAGTGTGTGGTGGTTCATTTTGGCAGGTCGAATAGGATGAAAGAATATAATATTATGGGTAAGATGCTTGGCAGTGTGGAAGATCAGAAGGATCTTGGGGTCCGGGTTCATAGGACGCTCAAAGCAGCGTCACAGGTTGAGGCTGTGGTTAAGAAGGCGTATGGAATACTGGCCTTCATCAATAGAGGAATTGAGTTTAGAAATCGGGAGATAATGCTGCAGCTGTATAGGACCCTGGTCAGACCCCACCTGGAGTACTGTGCCCAGTTCTGGTCGCCTCATTACAGAAAGGATGTGGAAGCCATAGAAAGGGTGCAGAGGAGATTTACAAGGATGTTGCCTGGATTAGGTGGCATGCCTTATGAGGATAGGTTGAGCGAGCTAGGTCTTTTCTCCTTGGAGAGGCGAAGGATGAGAGGTAACCTGATAGAGGTGTATAAGATGTTGAGGGGTATTGATAGAGTGGGTTCTCAGAGGCTTTTACCCAGGGCTGAAATGGTTGCCACAAGAGGTCACAGGTTTAGGGTACTGGGGAGTAGGTACAGAGGAGGTGTTAGGGGTACGTTTTTCACTCAGAGAGTGTTGGTGCGTGGAATCAGCTGCCGGTAGTGGTGGTGGAGGCGGATTTGATAGGGTCTTTTAAGAGACTTTTGGATAAGTCCATGGAAGTTAGTAAGATAGAGGGTTATAGCTAAGCCTAGTAGGTCGGGACATGTTCGGCGCAACTTGTGGGCCGAAGGGCCTGTTTGTGCTGTAGCTTTTCTATGTTCTATTTATATACCTCATCCAATAAAGGAAAACATTCTGTATGCTTTCTTTACCACCTTATCCACCTGAGCTGCCACCTTCATGGACCTGTAGACATACACTCCAAGGTCTTTCACTTCCTCTATCCCTCTCAATATCTTCCCGTTTATTGTGTATTCCCTTGCTTTGTTTGCCCTCCCCAAATGCCATTACCTCACACTTTTCCGGACTAAATTCCATTTGCCACTTCCCTGCCCACTCAACCAAACCATTGATATCATTCTGAAATGGACAGCTGTCCTCTTCACTATCAACTACCAATTTTTGTATAAAACATTATGTAAAAGATTTTGTGGAAAAACATTTTCTTCCCCTCCATTCTTTCCCCCTACTTCATCCCCTTTCCCTTACCTTTTCTCCCCCTCCGCTTCCCCTTTTCTACATTCTACCTCTGTCCCATCTTTCCACCCTCCCTCCAACATCTTCATCTGTCACAGCTTACAACTTCTCTGCCATTTGGCCATTCACACCCTTTATTCTCTCTGTGGACAGCCATTAGCAGTCTTTTCCCCTGGTTTCTGTGGCTATGACTCATCTTTCATTCCCTCACCCTGCAGTATAAACATCTCCCACTTTCTCTGCCTTTTCGCTTTGACAAAGGATCATCTGGACTCGAAACGTCAGCTCTTTTCTCTCCTTACAGATGCTGCCAGACCTGCCGAGATTTTCCAGCGTTTTATCTTTTGGTTACCAATTTCCCAATCACGCCACCTACACTGAAGTCTACATCATTAATATGTATCATCTAAACACATATCCCTGAATCGTAAGACCATAGCACAGTGATATAAAGGGCTCCTATCAGTCACCCACCTGATGAAGGAGCAGTGCTCCGAAAGCTTGTGCTGCCAAATAAATCTGTTGGACTTTAACCTGATGTTGTGAGACTTCTTACTGTGCCCAACCCAATCCAACGCCGGCATCTCCACATCACTGCTTTATAAAACACTGGAACTGTTGGTCCCCTCTTTATTCAGAGCACAGCTTAACACAGCTGACAGAGACAGGGAGAAGCTCACAAACCCCCACACCGTGCAGCCAGGTATATACCACATGTGGTCCTCTTCCTGGACAAGTTTCTCAGCGGAAGGGAGGAGTAAAGCAAAATGCAAACCTGCTTACTCATATCGGAAAAGAGAGAGGTCGAGACAGGATCCTCTCCCTCGTTTTGTGCCAGGGTCAGGAAGAGGAGAAGGAATGTGTCTAAAAAGGCAGCAGTTTATTCAAAGATTCGCAATGGTTCATTCACTCCACATTCGCTCAACCCAAAGCCAATCAGAGATCCATTACCAAGGTCCCGTTACCCTCCGATACGCTCCCACCCCTGCCACCTGCATGCTGACAGAGTGGCTGAAACATTTAGATCACAATAAATCCAAACGCGTGACATGAAAGTGAGGATGAAACTTATTTCTCTCTTCCCGCCAGTAGTGAGGGAGTGCTGCACTGTCAGAGGGGTCAGCTTTTGGATGAGACGTCAAACCAGTTCCCCCTGTAAGGAGCAATGAATTGGCTTTTGTACGCTGCTGAACACAGCACTCAGCCTGACACTTCACCTCAGCTTGAATGACGTGGTTATTTTTTTACACAAGTCAGCACTCTACATCAGAGAGACCAAATGCCGACTGGACGCTCGCTTTGCAGAACACCTTCGGTCCGTCCGCGAGCAGGACCCAGACCTTCCTGTCGCTTTCCACTCCAACACATCGCCCTGTTCTCCTGTCCACATGTCCGTCCTTGGCCTTTTGCAATGTTCTAGTGAACCCCAACGCCAACTGGAGGAACAGCATCTCATCTTCCGATTGGGCACACTACAGCCTTCCGAACTGAACATTGAGTTCAACAACTTCAGAGCAAGAACTGTCCCCTCCACCTTCACCCCATTTCCATTTATTTCATTTCATTTCATCCATTTTCTTATTTTTATTTTTCCATCTCTGAAATTTCACTCTCCATCTTGCTTCCAAACTGTCCCCTCCCCCCCAGTCACTTAATGGAAGCTTTTAGCACTATTCTCAGCCTTTATCATCACCATTTCATGGTATCTCTACAGTGCAGAAGGAGGCCATTCGGCCCATCGAGTCTGCACCGACCACAATCCCACCCAGGCCCTATCCACATAACCCCAAGCATTTACCCTAGCTAGTCCCCCTAACACTAAGGGACAATTTAACATGGCCAATCCACCTAACCTGCACATCTTTGGACTGTGGGCAGAAACTGGAGCACCCGGAGGAAACCCACGCAGACACGGGGAGAATGTGCAAACTCCACACAGACAGTGACCCAAGCCGGGAATCGATCCCGGGTCCCTGGCGCTGTGAGGCAGCAGTGCTAACCACTGTACCACCGTGCCGCTTCACATTCCCTTTGTCCCATTACAGCACACCCCTCACCCTCAGTATAAATCTTGTCTGATCTTCTTTGCCTTCAGCTCTGACTCGAAACGTTGGCTCTATTCTCTCTCCACAGATGCTGTCAGACCTGCTGAGTTCCTCCAACATTTTCTGTCTATGTTTCAGATTCCAGCATCCACTGCATTTAATCAATGTGGCAGGTTTTTATTAACCCTTCTCGGGATGTGGGCATCACTGGCATTTATTGCCCAACCCTAGCTGCCCCTGTCGCTTTCTTGGGCGGGCAGTTTAAAGAGTCAACCACGTTAGCATAGGGACAGAGTCACGTATAGGTCAGCAACTTCACAAAGAAGCAAGACAGGGACAGGCAAAGCTTAAATTAGGCCCTTTAAGATTCAGTCATCGGAACTGTCTCGAGTGAAGATTGCCAAATCACAAAGACCCATCTTGTCTCGATGAGTCAGGTTTGCCTCCCAGTTTCTAAGCCTCAGGCAAGGGGAGCAGCATTTTGGCAAGGACTGGCTGTATATGACAGTAGATCTGGTATTAAAGGCTCAGTTAGGAGTACAAGTTATATTTAGCACTGAGCGAGACAGCACTGGGATCTCCCTCACTGCTGAGCTGGGAGCAATTAAGTGACATGCTCTCCTTAACTCAGACTCCTGCTTGTGGGTTAATTGGAAACCTTTGTCTCCAGCTAACTGTAAAGACAGGATCAAAAACTATACGACTGTGTGTGTATCCCTCATCTCAGGAGATGACGGGCGAGTTAAATTTAAACACCAACCCGATGTCAAAGCAAGTGGCACTTTGTCAACGTCGAACAGCGTGTGGTGGGCAACATAATTATGGTCTGGAACGCACTGTCTGAAAGGGTGGTGGAAGCAGATTCAACAGCAACTTTCAGGAGGAAACTGAATAATAGTTCAAAAGGGAAAATTTGCAGGGGTTTGGGGACAGATCAGAGTGTGGGGAGGGTGAGGAATGTTAAGAATAACTGGATAGCTCTTTCAAAAAGCCAGCATGGCAGCATGGAGCGAATGGCCTCCTCCTTCGGTGCTGTGTAGTTCTCGAACGGGCCTGTGCAGTAATGGGTAAGTGTCAGCTCCTACTTAAAACAAAAGATTGGAATTTGGCACGAATGGGTCATTATTTAACCTCCCAGCAATCAACCCTATCCACACAAACCAATTGAAGATCTCTCTGTCCATTCAGTCGCACTTCAGATTCGCCGTGATCTTACTGAATGGCGAAACAGGCTTGAGGGGCTGAATGGCCTACTCATGCTCCAAATTCGGATCTTCATTTTAAGAGCCCAGTGCAAAAAAGATAATCCATGAATAGAGGCAGTGAGTGCAAAAAGCAAGGAGATTAATGATGAACTTTTATGAAACCCCATTTCAGCCTCAACTTTAGTAACTGTCCCATTCTGGGCACCACACTTTAGGAAGGATGGGAAGACATTAGGGAGGGTGTTGACAAGATTAACGAGAATGTTTCCAGGGATGTGGGACTTTAGTTAGGTGGATAGATTGGAGATCCTGGGATAGCTTTTATAGAATCATAAAATCCCTACAGTACAGAAGGAGGCCATTTGACCCACCGAGTCTATCCCACCGACCACAATCCCACCCAGGCCCCATCCCTACACATTTACGCTGCTAATCCCCCTGACACTAAGGGTCAATTTAGCATGGCCAATCAACCTAACCCACATATCTTTGGACTGTGGGAGGAAACCGGAGCACCCAGAGGAAACCCACACAGACATGGGGAGAATGTGCAAACTCCACACAGATAGTGACCCGAGGCTGGAATCGAACCCAGGTCCCTGGCGCTGTGAGGCAGCAGTTATAGTGGCCTCCTTATATTCCTTAGGGAATTTTGAGAGGAGGCTTGATAGCAAGTATTCAAAATCAACAGGTCCCGGGATAGAGCAGATAGGGGGAAACTGTTCCCATTGGTGGAAGGATCACGAACCCGAGGGCACTGATTTAAGATGATGCAAGAAAGAACCAAAAGTGACATGAGGAAACAACATTGAATGCAGCAAGCGAATAGGATTAGAACGCGCTGCCTGAGAGTGTGAGAGAGGCAGATTCAGTCAAGGCTTTCAAAATGGAATTGGATAATTACCAGAAAAGAAACAAATTGCAGGACTATTGGGAAAAGGGCGGGAAGTGGGACTAGCGTGTTCCCTTTGCAGAGAGACACCCAGGACACGACAGGCCAATGGCTCCTCCTGTGCTGTGACCAATCTACAATCTTCTCTCAGAGGGGAGTGAACATGTGGAATTTATTACTGCAGGGAGCTCTGGAGGCTGGGTCATTGAGTAGGTTCAAGACTGAAATAGACCGATTTTTAATTGGTACGGGAATCAAGAGTTACAGGGATAAGGCAGGAAAGTGGAGTTGAGGATTCCCGATCTCACTGAATGGCGGAGCAGACTCGATGGGCTGAATGGCCTACTTCTGCTCCTTCTTCTCATGGTTTAACTCTAGGATTCCAGTTCCCAGGGAACACTAGCCAATGATACAAGCATCACATTGATCCACAATCACACTCAAGGATGGTCATTGTGAAAAGTGAAAATGATTGACTGGAAGGTGAAGTCATTGCTTCGCTGCCTCGGCATGAAGTTTCATTTTCTAGAAGACCTACAGTGCAAAAGGAGGCCATTCGACCCATCGAGTCTGCACCAACTCTCCGACAGAGCATCTTACGAAGGCTCCCCACCCTAACCCCACAGGCCCACATATTAACCACGGATAATTCCCCCTAACCTGCACATCTTTGGACACTTAGGGGCAACCTAGCAAGGCCAATCCACCTAACCTGCACATCTTTGGACAATGGCCCGAATTGGACCCGATCCCTGGTTCGATGAAGCAACAGTGCTAACCGCTGTCCCACATCTATGGATGAGGGTTGAATACATTTTTCAGGCGATTTTGGTCGTGCCCTAGGGAGGTGCCCTCCAGCTCACCCTCCTTTCTGGCAAACGCTTCTCTTCCAGGTAACTATCCAGGTTTCCTATTGTCCCAGCTTCCACCACCTTTCAGGCAGTGCATTCCAGATCATTTTATAAGTTTAAGACGGAGCAGAATTCCTACCAATGTCGGACATCTATTCTGAAAGGGTGACTGCAGGGGAAAGCGATGGCCTAGTGGTGTTATTGTTAGACCATTAATCCAGATAATCAGCTAATGTTCTGGGGACCCAGGTTCGAATCCCACCAAGGCAGATGGTGGAATAAAAAATATCTGGAATTAAGAATCTACTGATGACGACAAAACCATTGTCGATTGTCGGAAAAACCCATCTGGTTCACTAATGTCCCTTAGGGAAGGAAATCTGCTGTCCTTACCCGGTCTGGCCTATATGTGACGCCAGAGCAATGTAATGTAAAGTTTATTTATTATTAGTCACAAGGCTTACATTAACATTGCAATTAAGCTACTGTGAAATTCCCCTAGTCGCCACAGTCCGGCGCCTGTTCGGGTACACTGTGGGAGAATTTAGCATGGCCAATGCACCTAAACAGCATGTCTTTCAGATTGTGGGAGGAAACCGGAGCACCCGGAGGAAACCCACACAGATACGGGGAGAACGTGCAGACTCGACACAGGCAGTGACCCAAGCTGGAAATTGAACCCCAGGTCCCTGGCACTGTGAGGCAGCAGTGCTAACCATTGTGCTACCATGCTGCCCAATGCGGTTGATTCTCAAATGCCCTCGGGCAACTAGGGATGGGCAATAAATGCTGGCCTGTCAGCGGTGCCCATGTCCCACAAATGAATATAAGAAACTTTAGGTCCAGTTTGAACTATGGAGACAATGCGGTGGTGACCTGTTACGCCATGGAAGTCTGGGTTACTGTGGCAATATGCACTTACATATGAAGTTGTAGTCTGGAGCTGTGCATGGTGATAGGAAAGGCTCCAACATTACCAATGCATGGCTCATGAGGAATCTCTCCCAATTTTCCTGCCTGCCATTGGTGTGTTGGAGGGATTTACAGGTTGACACTCAGCCTGTTTGGCCACGTTATGCACACGCCTTCCTCAGCCACCAACTCCTGGGCTTGGATTTGAAGCCGATTTGATTTGATTTATTATTGTCACATGTATTAGTATGCAGTGAAAAGTATTGCTCCTTGTGCGCTACAGAGACAAAGCATACTGTTCATAGAGAAGGAAAGGAGAAGGTGCAGAATGTAGTGTTACAGTCACAGCTAGTGTATAGAGAAAGATCAAACTTAATGCGAGGTAGGTCCTTTCAAGTTCAGTGAAGCTACTCACTGCATCACAAGAGGGAAAGGAATGGACCCGAGTTATACTTTCAGCTCCATGAGATTCACCTCTCGGGTCTATCTATCACTGCACACATAACCTGGCCACACCTCAGCCTCAGAAAGAAAGTGGCACCTTAACAATTTCCATCGCCAGCCTTTGAGTTCCTTCAGCCTTCTGTTCAAAACACACATTTAAACATTGCTTTGAATGCCCTGCCTTGTTAAACATCACATCCTCCCACTCACCACAAGGATCAGGTGTCAGCTGCGGTTCAGTGGGTGGCACTCCCCGGCTCTGAGTCACCAGCAAGTGGGTTTAAATCTCAGCCCAAGGATTTGGATACATCACGGAGGCTGACACTCCAGTGCAGTACTGAGGGAGTGCTACAGCACTGAAGCTGCTCTCTTTCAGACGAGACCCCGTTGGCCCTCTCAGGTGGGACGAATCAAATTCCAAGGCACTATTTTATTTGGTGCAAACCCGATGGGCCGAATGGCCTCCTTCTGCACTGTAGATATTCTATTTTGAAGACCAGGGGAATTCTCCCATATATCCTGACCAATATTTATCCCTCAATCAACATCATCAAAATAGATCCCAAAGGCTTACCCTCTGATTTCAGCTTCTCTGCCGTTTGGCCATTCACACCTTCTATTCTCTCTATGGGCTGCCATTAGCAGCCTTTCCCCTAGTTTTTGTGGCTATGACTCATCTTTCATTCCCTCCCCTTGCAGTATAAATATCTCCCACTTTCCATGCCTTTTAATAAAGGGTCATCTGGACTCGAAACGTTAGCTCTTTTCTCTCCTTACAGATGCTGCCAGACCCACTGAGATTTTCCAGCATTCTCTCTTTTGGTTTCAGATTCCAGCATCCGCAGTAATTTGCTTTTATCATAAAAATAGATGATCTAATCGTTATCCAAAGATGTGCAGGTTAGGTGGACTGGTCATGCTAAATTGCCCCCCTTAGTGTCAGGGGAATTAGTGGGGTCAATACATGGGGTTACGGGAATAGGGCCTGGATGGGGCTGTTGTTTGCGAATTGGTACAGGTTCAATGGGCTGAATGGTCTCCTTCTGCACTGTCGGGATTCTATGATTATTACATTGCTGTTTGTGTGAGCTTGCTGTGTGTACACTTACTGCTGTGTTGCCTAGAGTCCAACATTGACTACACTTCAAAAAATACCTTGTTGTCTGTAAAACTCTTTGGAAAAGCGTTAATGAAACGCAATCGCTGTTTCTTTAACTTTGTTAAATGTGCACAGCTGCCTTGCCCTTACTTAACAGGGGCACAAAGTACCCTCACTGCCATCAGATGTGAGCCAGGCCAATGGGTAATATTAGCACATCGTTAGCCATTGCCTCCCAAAGATACTAACCCAAATGTAGTGTGGATGTTGGACCATCACAGGTGTTATCAGCTTGGACGACTGTTGGGGAGAGCATCAGGCAGGGTCTCTGTGCCCTTGCCATGCCCAGCCTTGATGCAATGCATCAACATCAAGACAAGGGGGGGAGAGAGACAAAGGGAGGGGAGAGAGACAAAGGGGGGGGAGAGAGACAAGGGGGACGGAAGGGTGAAGAACAGATGTCATAAAATCATAGACTCCCTGTAGTGCAGAAGGAGGCCATTTGGCTCATCAAGTCTGCACCAACCGCAATCCCACCCAGCACCTATCCCCGTAACCCCACATATTTACCCCGCTAATCCTCTGACACTAGGGTCAATTTAGAAAGGCCAATCAACCTAACCTACACATCCAAAGATGTGCAGGTTAGGTTATTTGGCCTTGCTAATATGGGAGATGTGGGTTGGACTCAGTTGAGGCCTTGTCAACAACTGCTCTCCCAGCACCACGACAGGGTTCCCCTCGTCCTCACTTCCCACCCCATCAGCCTCTGTATTCAAAGGGACATTTCCGCCAACTCCAGCATGATGCCACCGCCAAACATATACTCCCCTCCCTCCCGTCAGAATTCCACAGGGACCGCTTCCTCCATGACACCCTGGTCTACTCTTCCATCACCCTCAATGCCGCACCCCCTTCAAACAGCACCGTCCCATGCAATCGCAGGAAGTATAACAGCAGCCCCCTCATCTCCTCCCGCCTCACCATGAGCCTTCCACCTGCACCTCCTTCAACTTGGTCGACTCTATTCGCTGTCAATGCGGTCTCCTCTGCGCTGGGGAGTCTAAATACAGACTGGGTGACCATGTTACGGTTCATGCTCGCCCATTTTGCCAGCCTGACCCCGACCTTGCCATTTCAACTCACCATCTTCCTCCCACACTCACATTCCCATCATCAGCCTGTTGCAATGCTCCAGGGAAGCCCAACACAGCTGGAGGAACAGCAATTCACCTTCTGATTCGTCACTTTGTCGCCTTCTGGACTCATCATCAAGTTCAACAATTTTAGACCATGAACTGTTTTCCATTTTATATTTTCCCCCCCAACACCGACACCTCCCTGCCGCGAGTGACTGTTTGGATCTTGTTCTCATGAGTTTGCTTTCCGACAGTGCTGACATTTCTGCTATTAACACCTACTCGAGGCCAATGTTTTGTATTTAATTTCGTCATAAACACTCCCTTTGTCTTGTGTGCCACAACATCTTTGCCACTTTCCCTTTTACTCCGGGCATAGTGGTTAGCATTGCTGCCTCACAGCACCGGGGACCCAGTTTTCTCTGCGTGCTCCGATTTCCTCCCACAGTCCGACAGATGTGGCAGTAAGGTGCATTGGCTATGCTAAATTCTCCCTCAGTGTACCCAAACAGGTGCCGGAGTGTGGCGACTAGGGGATTTTCACAGTGACTTCAATGCAGTGTTAATGTAAGCCTAATTGCTTGTGACACTAATAAATAAACTAAACCTGCCCATCCCCACATTATCAACAGCATAAAGTCCATCGTGTCCCTATCTCTCTGGAATTCCTTTCCTCAACCCCTCTGTGTCTCTCTCCCTTTAAGACGGCCTTCAAAACCCTACCACTTTCTCCGAGCAGCTGTACTCCAATCCTCTTTCATGGCTCATCCCCCTCTCCCCAAGCCTCCTCTCCCCCACCCCCTCTGTAAACCCATCCCTCCTCTGCCCCATCTCTCCGTATCCCTCCATATCCACCCGCCATATCCCCATCCCTCCACATCCATCCCTCCCCTATCCTTCTATATCCCTCCATATCCACCCCCTCCCTATCCTTCTATATCCCTCCATATCCACCCCCCTCCCTATCCCTCCCCCATCCTTCTGTATCCCTCCATATCCACCCCTCTCCCTATCCCTCCCCTCCCCCCCCCCATCCTGGTGTGTCCCTCCATATCCATCCCTCCCCTCCCCCATCCTTCTGTATCCCTGCGTATCCCTCTCTCTCTTCCCCCCCGCCCCCGTATTCCTGCACACTTCATGTATTTTATTACATGAAAAGGTGCTTTATGAATGCAAGTAATTGTTGTTAATGACAAGGCTTGGAGTTTGCTGATGAGTACCTTTCAGTGTGTATCGTGCATCGTGGAGAGTTTGATGGATTTCACACTGGTGGAAACAATGAGACATCTTAACCCAAAGGATCCTTATTTATTTCCAGCCCAGCCTCTTTGCGCTAACTCTCTGCTGGCAATGCACAAACTATTGATCAGGAATTGCACGGTGCAACTTCAGCCCAGTACATGCTGTGCGTTAGTCATTGAGTGGAAAATGAAATCAGGACACGGGAGGGACAACATTTCTCCTGAAGGATCAAAGTGCTGTTCGAAATGCAAGTGCGAACATTCTGAAACATGCTTCAGATAACTAGTTAAAATACCAAACTCTTCTCATTACACAGCTGTCTACAAATGGCACCTAGTTGTAAGTTGTGACGCGCCAAGAGGTGTCACTCAGTCACGTTGCATTTAATTCATCCTCAGGAAGTGTTTGTCACTGGCAAGATTGGCATTTATTGTTCAGGAAAAGCGGAGATAAATTCTCTCTATGCTGGTTTGATAGAAGGGAGTGGCTCGCTCAGCCACTTCAGAGGGCAGTTATTGAAAAACAGGAACAGGAGGAGGCCATTCAGCCCCTTCACTCTGCTCTGCCATTCAATAAGACCATCCATCTGGGTTACATCTTCCCACATCCTTAGATTCCTTCAATATCCAAAAATCTATCAATTGCATTTGGAATATAAAGTTTATTTATTAGTCACAAGTAGGCTAACATTCACACTGCAATGAAGTTACTGTGAAATTCCCCTAGTCAACGACTGAGCATCCACAGCCCTTTGGGGTAGAGAATTTCAAAGATGCACAACTGTTTGGAGTGAAGAAATTTCCCCTCACACCAGTCCCAAAGGGTCAGCATTTTACTGGTGACACTAGTCCACCTATTAGTCAATGGCGTGGGACTGGAGTCACACACAAGCCAGACTGGGTAAGAGCAGGAGATTGCTTTGCGTGAGGTACATGAGTGAACCAGTTGAGGTATTTCCGACAACCCAACACCTTCACGGCCATTTTTACTGAGACCAGCTTCTGATTTCAGGGCATTTGATAAAGTGAAATTGAAGCTCCTAGCGTGGAATTTGAAGTCCTGTTGGATGATTAATCTCATGACACAAGGTGTGGCACAGTGGTTAGCACAGCTGCCTCACGACGCCAGGGACCCGGGTTCAATTCCGGCCTCGGGTCACTGTGTGGAGTTTGCACATTCTCCCCGTGTCTGCATGGGTTTCCTCCGGGTGCTCTGGTTTTCTACCACAGTCCAAAGATGTGTGGGTTAGGTTGATTGGCCATGCAAAATTGCCCCTTAGTGCCAGGGGATTAGCAGGGTAAATACGTGGGGTTACAGGGATAGCGCCTGGAGGGATTGTTGTACTGCTGGCTCGATGGGCCGAATGGCCATCTTCTGCATTGTAACATTTCTATTCTTCTACGCTATCACACCACGTCACATTTAGAACCTGTTGCTACGACAAAGATGGGGGCACAGCAATGCATTTTCTCGCAATCTAGTAACAGGAAGAGAAGCAAAGAAATCTCCAATGAAGAGTCAATTTCAATTAACTCACACTCCTCTCCAAGGCACTGAATCCTTGCTTAACTCTTAGAATATAATCATGGCCTCCTTCTGCACTGTAGGGATTCTATTCGGCCCATCGAGCCTGCACCGACAACAATCCCACCCAAGACCTATCCCCATAACTCCACTTATCTACCCGGCTAATCCCCCTGACATTAAGGCTCAATTTAGCATGGCCAATCCGCCTAACCCGCACATCTTTCAGATTGTGGGAGGAAACCGGAGCACCCGGAGGAAACCCAAGCAGATACAGGGAGAACGTGCAAACTCCACACAGTGACCCAAGATGGGAATCGAACCCGGGTCCCTGGTGCTGTGAGGCAGCAGTGCTAACCACTGTGCCACCCTCTTAACACCCCATTCCTCTATCACTCCTGTGCCCGCTAACCTGAACTGGCTCCTGGTCCAGCAACACCTCGATTTTAAAACTCTCATTCTGGTTTTGAAATTCCCCCGCAGCCTCATCCCCTCACTTTCGCTGTAACCTCCTCAAGCCCCTCGAGATATCCGAACTCCTCCAACTCTGGCCTCTCGAGCACTCCTGATTTTAAATCGCTCCATTACTGGCGGTGGTGCCTTCAGCTGCTTGGACCCCAAGCTCTGGAGTTCTCTCCCCAAACCTTTCAAACACTTCTTAACATCTGCCTCTTTGAGCTTGCTTTTGGACCCAACCTCTCCCCACGAATTTCCTGATGTTACAACATTCCTTGGAATGTTTTAGTCGGATTAGAGACGCTACACAAATAGAAGCAGTTGTGGGGTTCAGCATTTCTTTGCTACACAAAGGGGTGTTCCACCGAACGGGACGTGGGACCTACCTTGGAGGTGACAGGGGACATCGTATTCAATCTCATCGTGCCGGGAAGGACTGAGAAAGAGAGTCCCATCCACCAGAGGAAAGAGTTCAAAGACGGGGAGAATTTTGTGGCACAGCGCACAGTTCACCACATTCCTCTGACTGGCACTCAGTGCCGCCAGGATAAACTTCCGCAGCTCCTCACCCTGGCCCACCTGGGCATCGTCCTCCATGCGCACGTGGTAGGTGTTCATTTTGTGCTTGGGCACGTGGGTGAGCAGCTCGGACAGGTCCAGACGCCGGAGGAACTGGACGGGCGAGTCCAGCGGCCCCAGGCGGGAGGCCGAGGGGCCCAGGTCAGGCTGGCCGAACCGCGCGCCGCTGGGCAGCAGCTTCCGACAGGTCTCCGCGTGCAACGCCGTCTTGAGGAACTCGCCCAGGTGCCGGGCACCGCGGGGAACGCCGGCGGAGAAGGAGAGGTAGGGGTGTGCCGAGGATGGCGGAGATTGTTCAGGGGGGGAGCCACAGGGTGACCTGAAATGGTCTTTGTGCCCGGACCCCTGGCTGCCGTTGCCGGGTCCTTTCTCCTGAGAGTTTTGCCGGTCCATGGAATGCCGACGTTGGGCGTCGTGCGATCTGGGCGCCCGGTTGAGTTTGCACTTCTTGCCGTCCTCGGGCAGCGACTCACCGCTCTTGGCGCCACCCCGCTCGGAGCTGCCGGCAACGGCGCCCGCCTTCTTCTTCTTGTCGTCCTGCCGCCGGCGAGCCTGGTACCAGTCCACGTCCTTCTTCAGGTGGCCCTGGCCACAGCGGCAGGAGCAGAAGCGGAAGGCCAGGTCGTAGCCCTTCTTGGTCCACATGTTCTGGCGGCACTGCTTCTCATTCCAGCTGCGGGCCCGGCCAATGCAGTTGAACTGGACCAAGATGCTGCTCTCCCACTCGTAGAAGCACTGTAGGTGCATCCAGTTGCCAAACGGGCAGTGCTCATTGTTGCACACCACCCGCTGGTAATCGTCCTTGTCCAACTCAACCGGCCGTCCAAAGCTGCACACCAGCGGCGAGGCGCAGGGGGCTTCTGTGGAATGGAACGGGAAAAAATAAATTACTGAAACAGCAGCAAAGAGTGCCAATTATGGGCACCGAATTTTAGAGCAATGCAGTCACTAAGTTCACATATTACAGTTCAATGAGCTAAAGAACATTCAACTTGCATTTATAAAACACCTTTCACAACCTCCAGACAGGGGATTCCAAGGATAAGGGAGTCCAGTTATGTGGATAGACCTGGGAAAGTTAGAGGAGATTAAGATTTGATTTATTGGCACAAACGTTGTCCGATTTCAAGAAGGAATTATGATGTGGAGATGCCGGCATTGGACTGGGGTGGGCACAGTAAGAAGTCTCACAACACCAGGTTAAAGTCCAACAGGTTTATTTGAAATCACGAGCTTTCAGAGCGCCGCTCCTTCAATCAGGTGTGAAAAAAAGAAGAAATTAGATATAGCTCTTGGGATCAGGATATTGATTTCGATGATTAGCCATGATCAAAATGAATGGCGGAGCAGGCTCGAATGGCCTCCTTCTGCTTCTAGTTTCTACATGTATTGGGATACAGTGGAAAAGTATTGTTTCTTGCACTGTACAGCCAAAGCATACCGTTCATAGGGAAGAAGGAAAGAGGGTTGCGGAATGTGTTACAATCAAAGCTAGGGTGTAGAGAAAGATCAACTTAATGCGAGGTAGGTCCATTCAAAAGTCTGACAGCAGCAGGGAAGAAGCTGTTCTTGAGTCGGTTGGTACGTGATCACAGGCTTTTGTATCTTTTTCCCGATGGAAGAAGGTGGAAGAGAGAATGTCCGGGGTGCGTGGAGTCCTTGATCATGCTGGCTGCTTTTCCGAGGCAGCGGGAAGTGTAGACGGAGTCAATGTTTGGGAGGTTGGTTTTGCCTGATGGACTGGACTACATTCACAACCTTTTGTAGTTTCTTGCAGTCTTTGAGAGGAGATTTAATCGGTTGTTAAAAATCACCAACGCATTTGATAAAGCAAAACGAAGAGGAACTATTTCCAATGAACGAAATGGTCAATAACTAGGACACGGATTTAAGAAAATTCACGAGGAAAAATTATTAATCGCAACGAGGGTTAGAATTTGGAATGCGCTGCCTGACAGGCTGGAGGACACAGACTCAAATGGGAATTGGATAAAAATACAAAAAAAAGGAGAAAAAGATCTTGCAGGAACTGGGGAGTGAGACTAACTGGGTTGCTGCTCTAAAGAGCCAGCTCAGACTCGAGGGGCTGAATGGCCTCCTCGCTGCTGTGCCATCCCAATATTCTATGAAACACAGCAGCATAAGACCATAAGACATAGGAGCGGAAGTAAGGCCATTCGGCCCATCGAGTCCACTCCACCATTCAATCATGGTTGATTTCAACTCCATTTACCCGCTCTCTCCCCATAGCCCTTAATTCCTCGAGAAATCAAGAATTTATCAATTTCTGTCTTGAAGACGCTCAACGTCTCGGCCTCCACAGCCCTCTGTGGCAATGAATTCCACAGACCCACCACTCTCTGGCTGAAGAAATTTCTCCTCATCTCTGTTCTAAAGTGACTCCCTTTTATTCTAAGGCTGTGCCCTCGCGTCCTAGTCTCCCCTGTTAATGGAAACAACTTCCCTACGTCCATCCTATCTAAGCCGTTCATTATCTTGTAAGTTTCTATCAGATCTCCCCTCAACCTCCTAAACTCCAATGAATATAATCCCACGATCCTCAGACGTTCATCGTATGTCAGCATGTCGTGAAGAGCAAAGCGATAACAACCAGATAATCCACGATAGGTGATGTCTGACTGAGAGATAAATATCGATCGTCAGATTCAACTCCCTTGCTTCTCTTCAAAAAGTAGCATTTTTATATCCTTCCGAGAGGGCAGAATGGCCTACAGTTGAATGCCTTATCCCAAGGAGATGGCATCTACAATGGTGCAGCACTCCCTAGGAGCGTCATATGAGGTTGTGCGCTCAATTCACTGGACTAGGACTTGAACCCATGACCCTCTGTCGGTGCGTTAGTGCACTGTGACTCTGATAAAGCCTACCTGCACTAGGTCAATTTATTATCCAGCAAGGTAACTGTGGATGAGGGGCAGGGGTGTGGCCACACTGTGGACCATGTAAATGCAGCATCTTAACAATGATCATCAGGTGTCTTTCTGGTCACCAACTGTGTTGCAATGTGGCATTTGGGCAGTTTCCGGACAACAGTACGCACAGCGACAAAGATGCAGAACAAGAAACAGGAAACAAGTGTCCCATTGGGAAGAGGCGGTCAGACAAACATCAGCTTCAGTTTGGGCTTCACCAGCACCGATGGCAACAGCCAATCCATGGCCACCACACACCTCATCTACCGCCCAGCTCTTGCCAACATTGCCCGCACAAATTCAGACCCCCCACTCACCCATCAAATATCACGAGCGGCTGGTTTGAGTTTCATGTCAACGCCTGCACTGTTGCTCAAAACAGGAGCCAATCAAAATGCACCTCTCCGCAGATACGGAATGGCGCAGCACCGTCAGGATGAGGAAGTAAAGCATTCTGCCGGTTTTCCGTGTCTACCTCAGCAATGGTGGACTTTCTCTACAATACCACAGTCTAGAATTCTAGAGTGAGGCCATTCAGCCCATTGTGCCTACCCTGTCCAACAAGCAGCCGTCCAGCTTAATCCCACCTTCCAGCTCTTGGGATTGCATCCCGGTAGGTTCCAACACAGGTGCATATCCAAGTACTTTTTAAATGTGGAGGATTTCTGCCTCTACCACACTGGCAGGGAGTGACTTTCAGATCCCCACCACTCTCTGGACAAAAAGATTTTCCCTTGCACCCCTTCTAAACCTCCTTCCTCTTACCTTAAAATCTCTGTCCCCTTTCTCATGGAGCCCTCAGCCAAGGGGAGAAGTGTCTTCCTGTCCATTTTATCTGGATCCCTCTTGATTTAATATTTCAACTGCCTCTCTCCTCAACCTCTTCTGACCCAAAGTAAACAATCCTGGCCTATCCATCTCATCCTCACTCAATCTCTCTTTCCCCCCTTTAAGACACTCCTAAAAACCTACCACAAGTTTCTGATCACCGGTCACTAAATATCACCTTGGGTAGCTCGATTAAATGTAGGTTCCGTGAAGTGTCTTGGGACATGTTACTAAGTTTGCAGCGTTATTTAAGAACATAGGAAATAAGAGCCCCTCCAGCCCACTCCGTCATTCAATAAGATCCCAGCTGATCTAATTGCGGCCTAAACCCCACATTGCTGTCTGCCACCCCATAATAAGACCATAAGAGCAGAATTAGGCCACTCGGCCCATCGAGTCTGCTCCGCCATTCAATCATGGCTGATTTTTCTTCTCATCCCCATTCTCCTGCCTTTTCCCCATAACCCCTGATAATCCTCCACTCTCTTGTCAATCAAAACTTAATCTAACTCCGTCTTGGGAAATTGAAAGACCCAGCCTCCACTGTGCTCTGACGAAGAGAATTCCGCAGACTAACAGCCCTCAGAGAACATTTCTCCTCATGTCCGTCTTAAATGGGAGACCCCCTTATCTTGAAATGGTGCTCCCAGGTTCTAGAGGAAAAACATCCTTCCTGTCAACTCCCCTCAAGATCTTGCATGTGTCATACACTGTTGAAGTGGCTACACAATATTAAAAAAAGATTTTGCAATGGTTGTAAGCCCGGTGGGACATTCTACGGTTGTAATGAATCACAGGGCGGGATTTTCCAGCTACGCTTGTCCCAGTGCCGGTAAATCCCGCTTCAGGTCAATGGACCTTTGCATGATGCATGTCCCGCCCGCTATTCCCATGGTGGGCGGGACAGGAAGATTTAACCCATAGAATTCCTACAGTACAGGAGGCCATTCGGCCAATCGAATCTGCATCAACTCTCTGACAGCTCACCAACTCAGGTCCTATCCCCATAACCTCACATATTTACCCCACTAATCCCCCTACCCTACACATCTTGGGACACTGAGGGGCAATTTAGCATGGCCAATCCACCTAACCAGCATGTCTTTCAGACTGTGGGAGGAAAGCGGAGCACCCGGAGGAAACCCACGCAGACATGGGGAGAACGTGCAAACACCACACAGACAGTGACCCCAAGACAGGAATTGAACCCAGGTCCCTGGCGCTGTGAGGCAACAGTGCTAACCATTGTGCTACCTTAAAAGATAAAAATTCCCATAGTCGCAGACTGCCCTTCCCTTTGAGGCATTGTAATGAAGGGAAGGGGTGAAGGGCGTATCTCAAGTTGAGAGGTTGAACAGGTTAGACCTATATCCATTTACAGTTTAGAAGAATGAGATGTGATCTTACTGAAACATTTCAGAACCTGAGTGGACTTGACAGGGTGGATGTCTAGAGAATATTTCCTCTTGGGGAGGGGGGGGGGGGGGGAAAGAGGGGAGGCAGACTGGGTCCCAAGTCGGCTTACATTAACACTGCAATGAAGTTGTGAAAATCTCCTAGTCGCCACACTCCAGTGCCTGTTCGGGTACACTGAGGGAGAAAATTTAGCACGGTCAGTGCACCCTAACCAGCACGTCTTTCAGACTGTGGGAGGAAACCGGAGCATCTGGAGGAAACCCACGCAGACACGGGGAGAACGTGCAGACTCCGCACAGACAGTGACCCAAGCCGGGAATCGAACCCGGGTCCCTGGCGCTGTGAGGCAGCAGTGCAAACCACTGTGCCACCGTACCGCAGGGATCTGTGAAACCCGCGGATTGCTGGTCCCCCATCCAGGGGTCTGGATTTTTGGGAAGTGGGGGCAGGTTGGGTGTGATTGTAGGGTTGCTGCAAAAAAAACTTTCAGCTTCCCCAGGCTTAGAAAGAACACAATGAATCCGAGATCCCTGCTCCTCACTCAGTGAACCAGCCCTCCAGGTAGTGTGGCTCTCACTCGCACCAGGCTCCCAGCTCCTTTAATGCTGATGGCTATTGGGGTTGAACCCTCAGTAAGAAGGTGGGTTAGGCAGGGCAGTGCCATGCAGGAAGCGGGGGGCAGGGGGAATGGACACGGGTTAATTACACACTCTCCTCACTGTATTCATCTTATCATCGCGCGGAAAAAGGGAAGAGTGGGCAGAAGACACGTGACATCCTCTTTCAGGAGAGTGTTTTGAGTTTAAATAGTCAGCATTGACAGAGGGCCCCTAACCAACACTGGCACCTGACAAACACAACCCCGGCTGACATTGTGCATCTTTTCACACCAGCATAAAGCCCACTCTGCTGTTTGCAAATAAACTTTAACATCAGCAAGATAAAGGGCGACAGGTTCTTGCACCACTGCCTGGGTGCATTCTGAGATAGCTGCAATCGGTGGGGGGGGCTGGTTTTAGGGGTGCTGTGCGGTGGATTGCATTGGTGCCGGCTCTGCCTCTTCCCCCGCCCACCCCTCACCGTGATCGTTGCCTATTTCCGACTGGCCCGACGCAGCGCCTCCGGCCCCCGATCCCGCTGCTCCGGCCCCGGCCCCGGCCGTGAATGCGGCAGCGCCGGCCGCAGCGTCCTGCTCGTCTCCGCTGCTGTTGGTGCGCTTGTTTTTCCTGCCCTTGACGTTCTTCTGGTTCGGCATGATCCGGGGCGGCTGGCGCTTCGGGCTCGGCTCATTCGCCCCTTGTTAAAAGCTTGTTTTGCTACCTTCTTCCCTTGTTTGTCTCTATCTGTCTCTATTAATATATTCGTGTGTGCGCCTGTCTATCACAGCGGATTCTCCACCTCCCCTCCCTCTCTGCACGGTGCAGGCAGCGCCTACGCGCTGTGCACGGGGAAGGCGTGTCCAGCGGCATCTCCCATCTCGAGTTCCAAGAATGCAACTCGCTCCCGGGCCAACGTTCCAAACACAATGTATCCGCGTTCTCTCCCGGGCCAACGTTCCAAATCCAATGTATCCGCGTTCTTTCCCGGGCCAACGTTCCAAACACAATGTATCCGCGTTCTTTCCCGGGCCAACGTTCCAAACACAATGTATCCGCGTTCTCTCCCGGGCCAACGTTCCAAATCCAATGTATCCGCGTTCGCTCCCGGGCCAACGTTCCAAACCTACTGTATCCGCCTTCGCTTCTTGAACGCAACAACGTCACATTAGCGTTTGTTTCCCCCTCCATCAGCCGAAATTCCCCCCTCCCCCCCATTGATATGAACCGCGCCAGTCAATCCGTGCAATGATTGGCCCCTTGTGCTGTCAGTTAGGTGGATGCCGCGGAATAGCCCCGCCCCTGCATGTTTCAAATGGGCCGGACAGGTAAACACGGGGTAATCACAGAATAAGGAGGAGGAGATATTTGGTCATGGTTAGCTTTACATTTTGAATAGGCATGCACGAAGGTGGCACAGTGGTTAGCACTGCTGCCTCACAGCGCCAGGGTTGTCTCCCTGTCTACGTGGGGTTCCTCCCACAGTCCAAAGATGTGCGGGTTAGGTGGATTGGCCATGCTAAATTGCCCCTTAGTGTCAGGGGATTAACAGGGTAAATGTGTGGGGTTACGGGAATAGAGCCTGGCTGGGAATGTGGTCAGTGCAGACTTGATGGGCGAATGGTCTCCTTCTGTACTGTAGGGATTCTATGATTCGATTCTGTGAGACAAGTTTAATGTTATTGCCCTTACTGCAATTATCATGTCAAAATGTTTTGAAATATACTTGCATAAATTTCATGAATAAAGTGTATTTTGGGGAAAAAATATTTACAATGTACAATATTGCATTTTGCGTTAAAAAATTATCTGGTGCCTGAGGGGTTTAGCTCAACAAGGCACATTTTTTCCCAGAAATACAGGGGACACAATGGCACTGCTGCCTCACAACGCCAGGGACCTAGGTTCGATTCCAGCCTTGGGTGACTGTGTGAAGTTTGCATGTTCTCTCCGTGTCTGCATGGGTTTCCTTCGGATGCTCCCACCTCCTCTCACAGTCCAAAGATGTGTGGGTTAGGTGGATTGGCCATGCCAAATTGCTCCTTGGTGTCCCAAGATGTGTAGGTTAGGGGGATTAATGAGGTAAATACATGAGGTTGCGGGAATAGGGCCTGTGTGAGATGCTCTTTTGGGGAGTTGGTGCAGACTCAGTGGGCCAAATGGCCTCCTTCTGCACTGTAGGGATTCTATGAATTCTATATATTTATTTAAAAAGTACATTATAAGGAAAATTAAAAGTTGACATTACATAAGGTGTAAATCAAATCCGTTTCTTCCAGTAATGTATGTCACTCCGTACATTTACAATTACAATTAATAGTTACCATACTCGTGGATGTTAACTTACAACCTGAGGAATTTTTCATAGTTTCCTGCCCCAGGTGTACTTCGGACAGGAAACTATGGTAAGGCTACTAGTGGTAGCCTTTCTCCATTGCACCTATGCAGCGGCTGTCCCAAGCTTTACTTTGAACCTCGGTACACAGGGTTGTTGTACGGTGTTGATTACAGTTCGTTAGCTTTGAAGAAGTCTTCACAATCATATGTAGCTTAACTGAAAATCTTTATTGACTTGTAGAACTATTTAGAAATATACAGTAAAGGGTATGAGTATATATACAGTAAAGTATATAAGTTGGCTCTGTGCTTGCTGATGAACAATTCTCCATCTGACACTAGACTGGTTCTTGGTCATGAGCTCTCTTACATTACTGTGTGGGCAGCACAGTACTCGGTCCTATGTAACCCTATATGTGCCAGACAAGTACGTAGTCCTGGATCTTGGAGTGTGCCAGTCTGCAACACTACTGAGTTAAACCCCTCAGGCTGTACATGCACCAAAAGAATACTTGACATGAAATGCAATTGTACGTTGTAAATATAACCTGTAATTGCAAGTGTAGGGAGATACCTCGTGTACTGTGTTGAAAGAAATTGCAGGATTGCACATTATGTATTGTCAACTTTGAACTGTTATATAATAGACTCTTACACAATTTATGAACAAAGTATATTTTTGGGAAAAAGAGTGTCTTTCTGAGCTACAAAATTGGGTCACAGACCTGAAACACCAACTCTGCTTCTCTCTCCACAGATGCTTGCCAAACCCACTGAGTATTCCAGACCTTAGCTCAGATTTGCCTGGCCCGAGTATTTAGCTTTTGTAAAATTGGAACTATCCAAGAATCACACTCCAGTGTGTTAAACGTTGCTAGTTCAGGAAGATATCAGGATAGCCTTATCGATCTCATTGTAGGTCAGAGAGGATCACCTGCAATGGTTTCTCTTCCTGTACCATTAACTCTGGCATCCCCAGGATCTATCCTTGACTGCCTTTCCCCCCCCCCCCCCCCCCAAACCCCCCTTCCACCCCCCTCCCTCACAATTTCTCATCTACATGCTGTCCCTCAGTGATGTCATCCAAAAGTACCATGTTGGTTTTCACATGTACACTGACAAGGTCCAGCTCTACTCACCTGCATCTCTCTCCTCTCCTCCACTGTTTATCCGACATCCAGTAGTGGATGAACAGAAATTTCCTCCAATTAAATATTAAGAAAACTGAAGTTGTTGGTTTTGCTTTTCGTTCCAAACTCCGTTCCCTTTCCCTTGTCTGAAACTAAACCATTCTCTTTGCAGCCTTGGGCAGCATGTGGCACAGTGGTTAGCACTGCTGCTTCACACTGCCAGGGCAGGGTTCGTCTCTGACTTGGGTCACTGTCTGCGTGAAGTTTGCACATTTCCTCCGGGTGCTCTGGTTTCCTCCCACAGTCCGAAAGACGTTAGGTGCATTGGCCATGCCAAATTCTTCCTCAGTGTACCTGAATAGGCGCCGGAGTGTGACGACTAGGGGATTTTTAACAGTAGCTTCATTGCAGTGTTAATGTAAGCCTACTTGTGACACTAATAAATAAACTTCAAACTGGTCTCCTATTTTGCCACAAGATGAGTTTCTGGCCACACATTTGTTATTTCCCTCTGTAACATCACCTGACTTTGCACCTGTCTCAGCTAATCAGGTACTGAAACTTTGATTCATGCCCTTGTTGCCTGGAGACTTGACTATTCCAATACACTCCTGGCATAAGGAAATTTGGCACGTCAGCTATGACTCTCACGAACCTTTACAGATGCACCATAGAAAGCATTCTTCCCGGTTGTATCACAGCTTGGTCTGGCTCCTGCTCTGCCCAAGACCGCAAGAAACTACAAAAAATCGTAAATGTAGCCCAATCCATCACACAAACCAGCCTCCCATCCACTGACTCTGTCTACACTTCCCGCTGCCTCGGCAAAGCAGCCAGCATAATTAAGGACCCCATGCACCCCGGACATTCTCTCTTCCACCTTCTTCCGTTGGGAAAAAGATACAAAAGTCGGAGGTCACATACCAACCAACCCAAGAACAGCTTCTTTCCTGCTGCCATCAGACTTTTGAATGGACCCACCTCACATTAAGTTGATCTTTCTCTACACCCTAGCTATGACTGTGACACTACATTTGGCACTCTCCTTTCCTTCTCTATGAACGGTATGCTTTGTCTGTATTGCACGCAAGAAACAATACCTTTCACTGTATGCTAATATATGTGACAATAATAAATCAAATCAAATTAAATCAGATCTCCCACATTCCAACCTCTATAAGCCATAAGTAATTCAAATCTCTACTGCCCGTGCCTGAACTGGCACCAGTTCCTGTTGCCCATCACCCCTGCCCTCACTGACATACATTGGCTGGTGGCGGAGCAACATCTTGATTTTAAAATTCTCATTCTTTCTTTTCAACTTCCGCCATGGAATTACCCTTCCCTATCTCTGCAACCACCTCCATTCACCCTCACCCCGTCTCCCACTCCACCAACTGTCCAAAATATCTAAGCTCCTCCAATTCTGGAGTCTTGCACACCCCCTATTTCTCTGCTGCACCACTGGCAGCTCGTTCCTTACGATGCCAAGGCCTTTGGCTCTGGAACTTCTCCCTGTCTGCTTCGTTCTCCTCCTTCAGACACTCCTGACAACCTAACTCTTTGACCAAGCTTTTGGTCATTTATCCTAATAGCTCCTATGTGGCCCGGTGTCAAACTGTGCTTGATATTTTCCTATGAAAATGTCCAGAGACATTTTAGTATATTAAATGAGCTATGTAAATGGAAGTTGGTGTTCTCAGGGTTCAATAGCTTCCCACATTCCAGTCCTTTATATAAGTGTAACAAACACACAACATTTTGATAAAATGCAACAGTTTATTGCTTCAACTACTTAACACACAGCAAGCAACACCCTTAGCAACCACAATGCCAGCAAGAGCCTGACAGTAATAAATTAATATGGTCTTTGTACTCGCAACCATGACAACTGTTACAGGTGATGTTATTCAGTCATCATCTCTCATCCACAATTGGAACACTATCCTGTTTTACAGTTGTCACTGTCTCCTTTTCCAGTTCCTTACTCAAATGAGCAACAAATGCCGGCCTTACCAGTGATGCCTCCATCCCATGAAAAAACAATTGCATGGGTTAAGTTACAGAGAGAGCGCTCAGCTCCCCTGTTCTGCTTTAACAAAGACCCTTCTCAAGAGCTTTTCCAAACCCTTGCCACTCCCTATCCCTCTAACCTCCTCCCAGGCCAACAATCCTCCAAAATCTTTGCACTCCTCCCATTCCGGCCTCTGGCACACCCTCAATTTTCATTGGCTCACTAGCAATGGCCATGCCTTCAGCTGCCGAGGTTCAGAGCTCTGCAATTCCTTCCCTAAACCTCCTTGCCTCTCAGGAATTCTTGCTGTAAACCTCTCTGCCTCCCTCTCCTTCTTTGAGATGTTTCTTTTGGTTTGGCCAAGTTTTTGGTCACCTTTCCGAATATCTCTTTGTGTAGCTTTTGCTTTCAGGTTTTATTTGATAATTATTCCCATAAATCACCGTGGGGATATTTTGCAGTGTTACGGTTGCTGTATAAATGCAAATTGTGTATGTTATTGTTGTCAGGATTAAACCTGCTGGATTCCCAACCATATTATTGAAGTGAATCCAATAAAATAACTGCATCTAGTGGCAAGAAACAGTTTATGTGCTAAACTGTGTTTAATCACCATTTTGTTATGCTGTACCCTTATAAAGCTCTGGTTATGACACAGCTAGAAGATTGCATCCAGTTCTGGTCACCAGACTTTAGGAGGTTGTGAGGGTCCTTGAGAGGGTGCAGAGGAGATTAACCAGAATGATTCCAGCAATGTGAGAATTTAGCCAAAAGGTTACCTTGGAGTAACTGGGATTGTTCTCCTGGGAGCAAAGGGAGATTTGATAGAGGTGAACAAGGTTATGACAAATTTGGAAACAATAGACAAAGAAAAGCTGTTCCCATAACCTGAGAGTACCAGAACTAGATTTAAGGTTTTGGGAAAGATTTGCAAGTGGAAATGTGAGGAAGAGCTGTTTTATGCAGCAAGTGGTAATGACCTGGAACTTTCTACCTATGAAGATGATGGAAGCAGAGACAACCCAACAATTTCACTTCAGAGAAATTACAAGATAGAATGGGGGATTGGGACTACTTGGATTGTTCTACAGAGAGCCTGCATGGCCTGGACTTAAACACCAAGTTATAATTTTCAAGTTCCTCCCACCTATCCCACCGTTAAAAACCAGGCCTACACACCATCTGTGACCAGGAGAAGAAGGGGGAGCAACTTCTGCCCTGTTTCCTCTTCCAAATACATTGTGAAATGACTGCATGGAGAGGCCTGTGGGCTGGCTGACACGAACTCTTCCTCAGGCTGTCAGCAGTAACTTGAACAAATTGAGCTGTAACTTCTGAACTCCAGGGTGGCATATTTTGGGGGTGTGGTACCTCTAAGATTCACTGCGGTTAACCCCCACCCCATCCCTGACACCCACCATTCCTCCGCCACTGAGGCCCTCCAAAAACCAAGGCCTGATGCCCCCCACCCAAATCCCCAATCCCCTCCTAGAGGCCTGACACTTCCCCGCGCCCCCCCCTCCCGCCCCACCTCCACACACAAGTCTGATGCCTTCCCCAACATAGAATCATAGACAGAATCCCACAATGCAGAAGAAGGCCATTTGGCCTATCGAGTCTGCACCGACCACAATCCCACCCAGGCCCTATCCCCGTAACCCCATGCATTTATCCTAGCTAGTCCCCCTTTTACCCTATCTAGTCCCCCTAACATCACCGCCCCCCCTCAAATCCTACCCACCTTAAACACTTACCTTCTCCCTGGCCTGTCAAGGATCTTTAAGCTTCACTTGACATTTAACCTACCCGACTTACAGCATCTAGTGTCATTAAAAAATGAGCTTGGCATCCTGGCAACCAACCGAGCTGCCTTCAATGCTGGACCCGTGGGATGCGCTGCACTGCCCCCAGATCTCAGATGGCCTGAGTCACAAGGTCGAGCAAGACAGGATGGAAAAATGTTTTGGGTAAGAAACTAGGAGTGGAATAACAATCCGATGCTGATTACCACTCCGAGGAAGTTCAGTCTCTTACTTTTTTTTATTCACTCATGGGACACGAGCGTCGCTGGCTGGCCAAGCATTTATTGCCCATTCCTAGTTGCCCCTGGAGGGCAATTGAGAGTCAACCACATTGCTGTGACATTGGAGTCACATGTAGGCCAGACCAGGTAAGGACGGCAGATTTCCTTCCCTAAAGGACATTGTGAACCAGATGGGTTTTTCTGACAACGGTTTCATGATCATCAGCAGATTCTTAATTCCGGATATTTTTTATTGAATTAAAATTCCACCATCTACCGTGGCGGGATTCGAACGAGGGTCCCCAGAACATTAGCTGAGCTTCTGGATTAGTAGTCTAGCGATAATACCACTAGGCCATTGCCTCCCCTCAAGTGGTTCAGTATGAGCTTGGGTTCTGTTTTACCCCTGGATTGGCCCAAGAGTACGATTTATTTGAAAAACAATTGCAATGTCTGCTTAATAAGCTACACGACAAGATTTCTTATTGTGGATGGCCTTGATGACTTAATTGCATTCTGTATTCCGGTTGTACAAAATCATTCCTCATCGAAATGGGAATCTTTTTGAAGGGTGGGATTTATTTTGGATGCCAGCAGATCTTCCTCAGCTTTGCTCAGAGTGCCTATGACAATATTCTGCTCTATAACAAAAGATGTGGAGATGCCGGTGTTGGACGTTGGGGTGGGCACAATAAGAATTCCCACATACTACCTCATACACTTCAGGAAAGGATGTCCTGTGGCATGGTACATCAGCGAGACAATGCAGACGCTACGACAATGCAGACGCTACGACAACAGACGAACGGACACCGCTCGACAATCACCAGGTAGGAGTGTTCCCTTCCTGTCGAGGAACACTTCAACAGTCAAGGGCATTCAGCCTCCGATCTTCGGGTAAGCGTTCTCCAGGGCAGCCTTCAAGACACACGACAATGCAGAATCGCCGAGCAGAAACTGATGACCAAGTTCCGCATGCATGAGGGCGGCTTCAACCGGGATCTTGGGTCCATGTCACACTATGTGTAACCCCCACCATTTGGTTTGGGCTTGCAAAATCCTACTAATTGTCCTGGCTTGGACAATTCACACCTCTTTAACCTGTGATTATCCCTCTCTCCACTCGCATTGTCTGTACCCATAGAGACTTGATTCACTGTTAAGACTCGCATTCCAACCATTATCTTGCAATTGTGCCTTTGTCTATTTTGGCCGTGTTGGTGAACCCAACTCTCCACTCACCTGATGAAGGAACAGTGCTCCAAAAGCTCATGATACCAAATAAACCTGTTGGACTTTAACCTGGTGTTGTGAGGCTTCTTACTCTCTCCACAGATGCCACCAAACCTGTTGAGTTTTTCCAGCAATTTCTGTTTTTACCCCAGCCTATCCTATCTAGGCTTTCCTGATAATTATAAGTGCTCAGTGCAGATATATAAGGTGAAACCCTTAGCACGCTGAAGCTCTTTAACACTGCTCCATTGCGACATCACTTCACATTCCAAACCTAGGCAAAATGTCATCAGTTTTATGATGAATAGTAGAATTATTTGAGGAGCTGAGTTCCTCCACTACTAAGTATAGCATATGCTATATGTATACTTCGAATCAGGAGTGTCCTGACAATTTTATCTTCGCAGTTGCTTGAGTGTCAAGAATCAAGGCAATATTTGAGATTGCTAACCATGGCTCCATGGGAGAAACATGTTGCAATTTATATTATTGTTAAAATTAGCTCTCAAAAATGTTTTCATTCATAGGATATTGCAGCTGAGAAATAGACTTGCACTTATATATAGTGCCTTTCATGACTCAGGATGCCTCAAAGCACTTCACAATTGATGAGTGCATTTGAATTGAAATCACTGCTGTAATGTAGGAAACACAGTGGCAAATTTATGCACAGCAAGCTCCAAAAAACAAAAATATGATTAGGATCAGATAAAAGTCATCTCCCAACTCTGGTTGAGGGCTCTGTTCTGCCCTCTGTGACTGGACCCTCAACTCCCTAACCCGTAGATCGCAATCAGTTAGGATAGGTAACAATACCTCTTCCATGACTATCCTCAACACCAGTGCCCCACAAGGCTGTGTTCTCAGCCCCTTACTATACTTATTATACACTTATGATTGCGTGGCCAAATTCAGCTCCAATTCCATTTTCAAGTTTGCTGATGACACCACTGCAGTGGGTCGGATCTCAAAGAACGACGAGATGGGAGTACAGGAAAGAGATAGAAAACCTAGTGAAATGGTGCGATGACAATAATCTCTCCCTCAATGTCAGTAAAACGACGGAGCTCGTCATCAACATCAGGAAATGTAGTGGAGGACATGTGCCTGAGTACATCAATGGGGATGAAGTGGAAATGGTCAAGAGCTTCAAGTTTCTAGGTGTTCAGATCACCAAGAATCTGTCCTGGTCCCTCCACGGCAACGCTATGGTTATGGTGTGGAGATGCCGGCATTGGACTGGGGTGGGCACAGTAAGAAGCCTCACAACACCAGGTTAAAGTCCAACATGTTTATTTGGTATCACGTGCTTTCAGAGCGCTGCTCCTTCATCAGGTGATTGGAGAGTTGGGTTCACAAACATGGCATATATAGACAGAGACTCAATTGCAAGATAATGGTTGGAATGCGAGTCTTAACAGGTAATCAAGTCTTAACAGGTATAGACAGTGCGAGTGGAGAGGGATAATCACAGGTTAAAGAGGTGTGAATTGTCTCAAGCCAGGACAGTTAGTAGAATTTTGCAAGCCCAGGCCAAATGATGGGGGTTACATATAGTGTGACATGAACCCAAGATCCCGGTTGAGGCCGTCCTCATGCATGCGGAACTTGACTAATCTGTTTTAGTGATTTTGGTTAAGGGATTAAATATTGGCCAGGACACTGGGACATAACTCTATTATGCTCCATTGAATAATGCTATAGTTCTGAGAAGGAAGACAGGAACTCAGTCTAACATCACATCTGAAAGACGACACCTCCGGCAAAGCAGCACTCCCATGCTACTGTATTAGAACATCAAATTCAACGATTAGATTGGATATGTGTGTGAAAAAGATTGGCTATAAAAGTATATGGGAACAGGGAGAGTAAATGTAAGTAGGAATATTTACTAACATGGAGGGTAAACGCTGAAGCAGGCTGGATGGGCCAAATAGTCTTTTTTGTGTTATGTCGATGCGAGAGGTAATGTTTCGATGCAAAGGAGATTAAGAAAAAATAATTTTCTGTAAAAACGTCACTTAAACCAGATCCAACAGACAGACTGATATTACTTTATTGCTGTAATTTCCAATTTCACACAACCCAAATACACAAATGAGAAATGTAAAATGTCAATGTTACTATAATTTACATGTAAAAAATGTCCACCACGTGGTTCCAAAACACACTCATGGAGAGTAGTGGTTTCAAACCCATCCCAGAGATTCAAGATGTTGCTTGTATTTCTGTTGGAATCTGGAGTATTCAAGCCGTCTTCAATCAACTTCTAAGACAATGTCAACATTGTCGTGAACTCCTTGAAGTAGCAGCTCTCCAGTGAAGCTAATCTTTTTCTTCTTCTTCGCGGCTTTCAGAGTCCCGACCAGGGCCTCGAAAAGATTGGCACATCTATCGTCAGTGAACAGCACTCCAAACTTCACCCTAATTTTACCATCTGCACCTGGACACAATACAAGGATAGCAGTAAGTCAGTGCCAGCCAACACCACATGCTCTAATCTATACACAAAACCACAGTGCTTTCTGCAACTTAATATCAGCAAAACAGAACACATCGTATCCAGACCCCACCTGAAACGTCACATCTTAGAAACAGAATTAAGCTATTTGGCCTCTTCTGTTCTGCCATTCAATTAGATCATAACTGATCTACCTTAACTCCATCTCCATGCCTTGGTTTCATTGCCCTTAATACCCTTGCCTAATACAAATTGATTAATAAGGGAATCAGGGGTTATGGGGAATAGGCAGGAGAATGGGGATGAGAAAAATATCAGCCATGATTGAATGGCGGAGCAAACTCGATGGGCCGAGTGGCCTAATTCTGCTCCTCCGTCTTATGGTCTAAATCTATTCAATTTTGACATTTTCAATTGACGCTACAGCCTCAACAACGTTTTAGGGAGAGTGTTCTAGATTTAAAGTAAAGTTTATTTATTAGTCTTCTAAGACAATGACAATGACAATTAATTTATTACATTAACACTGCAATGAAGTTACTGTGAAAGTAGTCGCCCGGCACCTGTTCGTGTCAATGCACCAAACCAGCACATCTTTCAGAATGTGGGAGGAAACCAGAGCACCCGGAGGAAACCCACGTAGACACGGGGAGAACATGCAAACTCCACACAGACAGTGACCCAGGCCGGGAATCGAACCCGTGTCCTGGCGCTGTGAGGCAGCAGTGCTAACCACTGTGCCACCGTGCCGCCCCGTCCTGTGTGTGAAGAATTTCCTGATATCACCTCTAAACAACCAGGCCTTAATTCTAAGGTCATGCCCCTTTATTTTCTCTAAATACCTTATCAACCTCTTTAATTGGATCATCCTTTCATCTTCTATAATCAATGGAATACAGAGAGTCAATCATGTACAGGGGGACTGGATTCAAATGTGGGCCACGCTGGGAATGGAGTGGCAGATTCCTGTCCCTGAAGGACAGTAGTGATGTGCTTTTAACATCCAGTTGGCAGATTTCATGTGCTTATTTCCTCCTGGTGCCAGCCCAGTTTACCAGACCTTTGAATTCACAAACTGCCAGGTTTGAACTCCCAACTTCTAACTCGCTCGGCCAATATCGTTATCACCAGGCTGCCATATTCACTGCAGCCTATTGGCAAAAACAATTAAATAAAGCTGCAGCTTTATTACTGAGATTAAACTTTTTGAAACAAAAATCTCCGATCTCCTATAAGGGGCAGTTTTCAGTGTAAAGGGAGAAATCAAGGCCAATATTTCGTATTTGAAATGTGCCTGAACTTTGAAGGAAGAGCACTTGCTGTACCTGGACAATAAGTATTAAGATACTGTCGGGTCTCTACAGGGTCCCAGAGACCTCCACTATAATTCTTAGATAAGAATCCTGATAAACTTTCCTTTCTTCCCATCATCTTGCTTCCATTATTCTACCATACTGCTTGTGTTAGTTTCTGCCTTTCATCATTTTACATTCAGTACAGAATGAAGCCCATTGTGTTCATGCTAGCCCATGATTCAAAGAATTTACTTCAATCCCATTTCCTTTGGCATACTTCTCCTAGATATCTCTCACCCCACAAGCCAAGGTGGCCCCTCCCGCCTTGTATTTATGCCGGCGTTTTAACCACTTTTTGTTCTTATCCTAGGTTAAAAACCATTGTCAGGTCCAGGCATAATATTGAAGAAAAATTCACCACCACCAATATTTACAACTTCCCCAGGAATTAGAAGCTTTGTAATTTACTGACCTGGTGATCCAAGGCGATGAATCTCTTCAATTAGAAGATTGATCTCATGCTCAATATTCATTCTCAACCTGAAGGGAATCAATCTTTCTCATTAGCATTTTGAAGACTAGTTTACAGGTTTGTATCAATGCATCTGAATTGTCCTTTTTTGATGTTTTAAGTTTTATTTGTAATTTCTTTTTAAGGCAGTGTCGCTTTAAGGGCTGCCCCTTTTATTTTGTCCATCAGTTTGTTTGATTTGGTTTAATTCATTTATCCCAAAAAGTTGTGTCTGTGCAGGACTTAGGCAGAGAAGGTTATGGAGAAATTTGATTGAGGAGTTTCAATAGAAAGTTTCCTCTGGCAAGAGGTTCACTAGAGGATACAGATTTAACATTGTTGGCAAGAGGAGATTCTTTTTTAACTCAGTGATTTGCTATGGACTGGATTTACAGTTGAAAAATAAGAATCTAAAGGGTATGTATGAGGAAAGATCAGGGAAGTTGGACAAGTTGGATTGCTCTTTCAGCAGAGTCCGCACAAGCAAATCTCTTCTTTCTGTGCTGTATGACTCTCAATGGCTTGTACAAATGGGAGATAATCCAGCATGCGGAGGTTGAGAATTACAATAGCAAAACACTTGTAAGCTTGCAAGGAGTGAGAGATAGAGATGCTAATTTTACCTTGCATCATGTGAGCAGGGGAAAAAGAAAAAAATTTGGTCTATGGGAAAAATGAAGGGGTCTCCTCACCCATCACCAGCATGTCAACAGAAGTCACTGGAAGGATTCACTGACATGCATAGAGAACCAGGATTTAATGTATTGCTCACTGAGGTGAAATGGAAAACCACCTTTATTTTTCCCCGAGGGTTTCAGCTGAAGCATAGCAATGCTTAGATGGAGTGTTAAGTTCTCTCTGTTTTTGCCAGTGTTCAAACTTTCGCACTTCTGCAGCCCTGACCATACAGACATCCAAACAAAATGGATATAAGATTACTCTGGATCCAGTGTTAGCTTGATTCAGTTGGTAGCACATCCATTCACCTCTGCATCAGAAGGTTATGGGTTCATGCCCCACTGAAGGAGGGCACATAATTTAGGCTGACATTCCTGAGGGAATGTTGTATTTCCAAGAGGTGACGCCTTTTACATAAGATATTGAACTGACTGTCTGCCTGCGCTATAAAAAATTCCTGCCTTAGGACACAGTCCTGAGCAACTTACAACGGGTGGCATGGTAGCACAGTGGTTAGCACTGCTGCTTCACAGCTCCAGGGACCTGGGTTCAATTCCCAGCTTGGGTCACTGTCTGTGTGGAGTTTGCACATTCTCCTCGTGTCTGCGTGGCTTTCCTCCGGGTGCTCCGGTTTCCTCCCACAGTCCAAAGATGTGCGGGTTAGGTTGATTGGCCCTGCTAAAATTGCCCTTAGTGTCCTGAGATGTGTAGGTTAGAGAGATTAGTGGGTAAAATATGTAGGGATATGGGGGTAGGGCCTGGGTGGGATTGTGGTCGGTGCAGACTCGATGGGCCGAATGGCCTCTTTCTGTACTGTAGGGTTTCTATGATTTCTACGATTACCTGGGATGCTGGTAATTCTGCAATTTAAACAGTAATGAAATGAATTAAGTTATTCAATAAAGTGAATGACTTTCATACTGAGCAGAGCAGAATTAGGATCTTTAGTCGTTGAAGCAGACTGTGAAGTTCAGTATCAAATACTTAAGCATTCACCAATGAACATAGAATAAATCTTCACTAAAAATAATTGACATTTAGCACAAAATGCAAAGTCAGTGCAGAATAAACATGAGCATGGAATAGTTGTTTCTGGGATGTAAATTGTATGTAATTCTATGCACTAAAAGGTTCCTCATCTGTTTGAGCATAATGCTGGAGACTGTTTGTATTTCAAATTATTATTTTGGCACAGTTAGAAAATGCTCCTCTTGCTGTGACATTGCACAAGAGACCGACAAGGGTTCCAAACTTGACTTCTGGTCTATAAATCGGGTGTGCTAGAACAGTAATGGGTTCTGCACTAATTGGATGTGTCCCCAGTGGGAGTGGAAGAGACAAAGGAACAATATGAACAAGGTTTCCTTATCTTGCCTCTTATGTTTTTCCAATTGTCTCCTACAGGATATGTGTAAATGAATGTCAGACAAGTACAAAATAAGGCCCATCTTCAAAACCATGCACTGTCCATCCCTCTACCATTCAGATTGCTGACACTAAGTTTCTTGGTCCCAGGTTTGAGCATTGGATTAAACTCTACATTACCCAGTGTTAGCCAAAGCGATAATATGGGTCCAATCCAGTGATTTCACAATTACATGCTATTGTAGAACTCGCAACTTTCCACTCACACACAATGAATATAATTGAAGTGAGGTGTAACCCGGCTGGCTGCAACACTGCACAAGTCAGTCATGGAAGAGAGGGGGACGGGGTGGGAAGTGGAATGTTATTCTTAACAAACATCGATGCTTATCACATTGAAGATTATCAATTTTGAGGAATGAAGATTCCCATTTTGGGCACCAATTGAGTACATCAGATGTTGCCCAATTTACACACAGTAAAGATCCCCAACTCAGCAGGACATCTAGTGAAATTCAGGGCAAGCCAACTTGAAGTGTAGGGGAGTGGGGTGGATGGAAGGACAACCCTACAGAAAGGAACACTCACTCCCAGTTCATCTGGCACATACATTCAAGATCTACGTGCATGTGTCAGGAAGTAGACAGATCTTAAGATTAGCATAAGGAATTGTTGCGCAAATAGGATAATGTAGACTTTGTTTGAACAAGTTCCACTTAAAGGAATGAAGTATGTGCTTGAGGGCAAGTTTTCCAGCAGACACCAAAGAGCAAAAGGGAAGGGGGGCGGGGGGGGCGGGGAGCCAGCGGGGCGTGGGGGTGAGGGGGCCAGCGGGGCAGGCCAGCGGGGTGTGGGGGGGGCAGCGGGGTGTGGGGGGGGCAGCGGGGTGTGGGGGGGGCAGCGGGGTGTGGGGGGGGCAGCGGGGTGTGGGGGGGACAGCGGGGTGTGGGGGGGACAGCGGGGTGTGGGGGGGACAGCGGGGTGTGGGGGGGGCAGCGGGGTGTGGGGGGGGCAGCGGGGTGTGGGGGGGGCAGCGGGGTGTGGGGGGGGCAGCGGGGTGTGGGGGGGGCAGCGGGGTGTGGGGGGGGCAGCGGGGTGTGGGGGGGCAGCGGGGTGTGGGGGGGGCAGCGGGGTGTGGGGGGGCAGCGGGGTGTGGGGGGGGCAGCGGGGTGTGGGGGGGGCAGCGGGGTGTGGGGGGGCAGCGGGGTGTGGGGGGGCAGCGGGGTGTGGGGGGGCAGCGGGGTGTGGGGGGGGCAGCGGGGTGTGGGGGGGGCAGCGGGGTGTGGGGGGGCAGCGGGGTGTGGGGGGGCAGCGGGGTGTGGGGGGGCAGCGGGGTGTGGGGGGGCAGAGGGGTGTGGGGGGGCAGAGGGGTGTGGGGGGGCAGAGGGGGGTGAAGGGGGCAGAGGGGGGTGAAGGGGGCAGAGGGGGGTGAAGGGGGCAGAGGGGGGTGAAGGGGGCAGAGGGGGGTGAAGGGGGCAGAGGGGGGTGAAGGGGGCAGAGGGGGGTGAAGGGGGCAGAGGGGGGTGAAGGGGGCAGAGGGGGGTGAAGGGGGCAGAGGGGGGTGAAGGGGGCAGAGGGGGGTGAAGGGGGCAGAGGGGGGTGAAGGGGGCAGAGGGGGGTGAAGGGGGCAGAGGGGGGTGAAGGGGGCAGAGGGGGGTGAAGGGGGCAGAGGGGGGTGAAGGGGGCAGAGGGGGGTGAAGGGGGCAGAGGGGGGTGAAGGGGGCAGAGGGGGGTGAAGGGGGCAGAGGGGGGTGAAGGGGGCAGAGGGGGGCGAAGGGGGCAGAGGGGGGCGAAGGGGGCAGAGGGGGGCGAAGGGGGCAGAGGGGGGCGAAGGGGGCAGAGGGGGGCGAAGGGGGCAGAGGGGGGCGAAGGGGGCAGAGGGGGGCGAAGGGGGCAGAGGGGGGCGAAGGGGGCAGAGGGGGGCGAAGGGGGCAGAGGGGGGCGAAGGGGGCAGAGGGGGGCGAAGGGGGCAGAGGGGGGCGAAGGGGGCAGAGGGGGGCGAAGGGGGCAGAGGGGGGCGAAGGGGGCAGAGGGGGGCGAAGGGGGCAGAGGGGGGCGAAGCGGGCAGAGGGGGGCGAAGGGGGCAGAGGGGGGCGAAGGGGGCAGAGGGGGGCGAAGGGGGCAGAGGGGGGCGAAGGGGGCAGAGGGGGGCGAAGGGGGCAGAGGGGGGCGAAGGGGGCAGAGGGGGGCGAAGGGGGCAGAGGGGGGCGAAGGGGGCAGAGGGGGGCGAAGGGGGCAGAGGGGGGCGAAGGGGGCGGAGGGGGGCAGAGGGGGGCGAAGGGGGCAGAGGGGGGCGAAGGGGGCAGAGGGGGGCGAAGGGGGCAGAGGGGGGCGAAGGGGGCGAAGGGGGCAGAGGGGGGCGAAGGGGGCAGAGGGGGGCGAAGGGGGCAGAGGGGGGCGAAGGGGGCAGAGGGGGGCGAAGGGGGCAGAGGGGGGCGAAGGGGGCCAGAGGGGGGGTGATGGGGCCAGAGGGGGGGTGATGGGGCCAGAGGGGGGGTGATGGGGCCAGAGGGGGGGTGATGGGGCCAGGGGGGGGTGATGAGGCCAGGGGGGGGGGTGATGGGGCCACAGGGGGGGGGGTGATGGGGCCAGAGGGGGGTTGATGGGGCCAGAGGGGGGGTGATGGGGCCAGAGGGGGGGTGATGGGGCCAGAGGGGGGGTGAAGGGGGCAGAGGGGGGTGAAGGGGGCAGAGGGGGGTGAAGGGGGCAGAGGGGGGTGAAGGGGGCAGAGGGTGGGTGAAGGGGGCAGAGGGGGGCGAAGGGGGCAGAGGGGGGCGAAGGGGGCAGAGGGGGGCGAAGGGGGCAGAGGGGGGCGAAGGGGGCAGAGGGGGGCGAAGGGGGCAGAGGGGGGCGAAGGGGGCAGAGGGGGGCGAAGGGGGCAGAGGGGGGCGAAGGGGGCAGAGGGGGGCGAAGGGGGCAGAGGGGGCAGAGGGGGGCGAAGGGGGCAGAGGGGGGCGAAGGGGGCAGAGGGGGGCGAAGGGGGCAGAGGGGGGCGAAGGGGGCAGAGGGGGGCGAAGGGGGCAGAGGGGGGCGAAGGGGGCAGAGGGGGGCGAAGGGGGCAGAGGGGGGCGAAGGGGGCAGAGGGGGGCGAAGGGGGCAGAGGGGGGCGAAGGGGGCAGAGGGGGGCGAAGGGGGCAGAGGGGGGCGAAGGGGGCAGAGGGGGGCGAAGGGGGCAGAGGGGGGCGAAGGGGGCAGAGGGGGGCGAAGGGGGCCAGAGGGGGGGTGATGGGGCCAGAGGGGGGGTGATGGGGCCAGAGGGGGGGTGATGGGGCCAGAGGGGGGGTGATGGGGCCAGAGGGGGGGTGATGGGGCCAGGGGGGGGTGATGGGGCCAGGGGGGGGTGATGGGGCCAGGGGGGGGTGATGGGGCCACAGGGGGGGGGGTGATGGGGAGAGGGGGGGTGATGGGGCCACAGGGGGGGTGATGGGGCCAGAGGGGGGGTGAAGGGGGCAGAGGGGGGTGAAGGGGGCAGAGGGGGGTGAAGGGGGCAGAGGGGGGTGAAGGGGGCAGAGGGGGGTGAAGGGGGCAGAGGGGGGTGAAGGGGGCAGAGGGTGGGTGAAGGGGGCTGAGGGTGGGTGAAGGGGGCAGAGGGGGAGTGAAGGGGGCAGAGGGGGGTGAAGGGGGCAGAGGGGGGTGAAGGGGGCAGAGGGGGGCGAAGGGGGCAGAGGGGGGCGAAGGGGGCAGAGGGGGGCGAAGGGGGCAGAGGGGGGCGAAGGGGGCAGAGGGGGGCGAAGGGGGCAGAGGGGGGCGAAGGGGGCAGAGGGGGGCGAAGGGGGCGGAGGGGGGCGAAGGGGGCGGAGGGGGGCAGAGGGGGGCGAAGGGGGCAGAGGGGGGCGAAGGGGGCAGAGGGGGGCGAAGGGGGCAGAGGGGGGCGAAGGGGGCAGAGGGGGGCGAAGGGGGCGAAGGGGGCAGAGGGGGGCGAAGGGGGCAGAGGGGGGCGAAGGGGGCAGAGGGGGGCGAAGGGGGCAGAGGGGGGCGAAGGGGGCAGAGGGGGGCGAAGGGGGCCAGAGGGGGGGTGATGGGGCCAGAGGGGGGGTGATGGGGCCAGAGGGGGGGTGATGGGGCCAGAGGGGGGGTGATGGGGCCAGGGGGGGGTGATGGGGCCAGGGGGGGGGGTGATGGGGCCACAGGGGGGGGGGTGATGGGGCCAGAGGGGGGTTGATGGGGCCAGAGGGGGGGTGATGGGGCCAGAGGGGGGGTGATGGGGCCAGAGGGGGGGTGAAGGGGGCAGAGGGGGGTGAAGGGGGCAGAGGGGGGTGAAGGGGGCAGAGGGGGGTGAAGGGGGCAGAGGGTGGGTGAAGGGGGCAGAGGGGGGTGAAGGGGGCAGAGGGGGGCGAAGGGGGCAGAGGGGGGCGAAGGGGGCAGAGGGGGGCGAAGGGGGCAGAGGGGGCGAAGGGGGCAGAGGGGGGCGAAGGGGGCAGAGGGGGGCGAAGGGGGCAGAGGGGGGCGAAGGGGGCAGAGGGGGGCGAAGGGGGCAGAGGGGGGCGAAGGGGGCAGAGGGGGGCGAAGGGGGCAGAGGGGGGCGAAGGGGGCAGAGGGGGCAGAGGGGGGCGAAGGGGGCAGAGGGGGGCGAAGGGGGCAGAGGGGGGCGAAGGGGGCAGAGGGGGGCGAAGGGGGCAGAGGGGGGCGAAGGGGGCAGAGGGGGGCGAAGGGGGCAGAGGGGGGCGAAGGGGGCAGAGGGGGGCGAAGGGGGCAGAGGGGGGCGAAGGGGGCAGAGGGGGGCGAAGGGGGCAGAGGGGGGCGAAGGGGGCAGAGGGGGGCGAAGGGGGCCAGAGGGGGGGTGATGGGGCCAGAGGGGGGGTGATGGGGCCAGAGGGGGGGTGATGGGGCCAGAGGGGGGGTGATGGGGCCAGAGGGGGGGTGATGGGGCCAGGGGGGGGTGATGGGGCCAGGGGGGGGTGATGGGGCCAGGGGGGGGTGATGGGGCCACAGGGGGGGGGGTGATGGGGAGAGGGGGGGTGATGGGGCCACAGGGGGGGTGATGGGGCCAGAGGGGGGGTGAAGGGGGCAGAGGGGGGTGAAGGGGGCAGAGGGGGGTGAAGGGGGCAGAGGGGGGTGAAGGGGGCAGAGGGGGGTGAAGGGGGCAGAGGGGGGTGAAGGGGGCAGAGGGTGGGTGAAGGGGGCTGAGGGTGGGTGAAGGGGGCAGAGGGGGAGTGAAGGGGGCAGAGGGGGGTGAAGGGGGCAGAGGGGGGTGAAGGGGGCAGAGGGGGGCGAAGGGGGCAGAGGGGGGCGAAGGGGGCAGAGGGGGGCGAAGGGGGCAGAGGGGGGCGAAGGGGGCAGAGGGGGGCGAAGGGGGCAGAGGGGGGCGAAGGGGGCAGAGGGGGGCGAAGGGGGCAGAGGGGGGCGAAGGGGGCAGAGGGGGGCGAAGGGGGCAGAGGGGGGCGAAGGGGGCAGAGGGGGGCGAAGGGGGCAGAGGGGGGCGAAGGGGGCAGAGGGGGGCGAAGGGGGCAGAGGGGGGCGAAGGGGGCAGAGGGGGGCGAAGGGGGCAGAGGGGGGCGAAGGGGGCAGAGGGGGGCGAAGGGGGCAGAGGGGGGCGAAGGGGGCAGAGGGGGGCGAAGGGGGCAGAGGGGGGCGAAGGGGGCAGAGGGGGGCGAAGGGGGCAGAGGGGGGCGAAGGGGGCAGAGGGGGGCGAAGGGGGCAGAGGGGGGCGAAGGGGCAGAGGGGGGCGAAGGGGCAGAGGGGGGCGAAGGGGCAGAGGGGGGCGAAGGGGCAGAGGGGGGCGAAGGGGCAGAGGGGGGCGAAGGGGCAGAGGGGGGCGAAGGGGGCAGAGGGGGGCGAAGGGGGCAGAGGGGGGCGAAGGGGGCAGAGGGGGGGCGAAGGGGGCCAGAGGGGGGGTGATGGGGCCAGAGGGGGGGTGATGGGGCCAGAGGGGGGGTGATGGGGCCAGAGGGGGGGTGATGGGGCCAGGGGGGGGTGATGGGGCCAGGGGGGGGTGATGGGGCCACAGGGGGGGGGGGTGATGGGGCCAGAGGGGGGGTGATGGGGCCAGAGGGGGGGTGATGGGGCCAGAGGGGGGGTGATGGGGCCAGAGGGGGGGTGATGGGGCCAGAGGGGGGGTGAAGGGGGCAGAGGGGGGTGAAGGGGGCAGAGGGGGGTGAAGGGGGCAGAGGGGGGTGAAGGGGGCAGAGGGTGGGTGAAGGGGGCTGAGGGTGGGTGAAGGGGGCAGAGGGGGAGTGAAGGGGGCAGAGGGGGAGTGAAGGGGGCAGAGGGGGAGTGAAGGGGGCAGAGGGGGAGTGAAGGGGGCAGAGGGGGAGTGAAGGGGGCAGAGGGGGAGTGAAGGGGGCAGAGGGGGAGTGAAGGGGGCAGAGGGGGAGTGAAGGGGGCAGAGGGGGAGTGAAGGGGGCAGAGGGGGGTGAAGGGGGCAGAGGGGGAGTGAAGGGGGCAGAGGGGGAGTGAAGGGGGCAGAGGGGGAGTGAAGGGGGCAGAGGGGGAGTGAAGGGGGCAGAGGGGGAGTGAAGGGGGCAGAGGGGGAGTGAAGGGGGCAGAGGGGGAGTGAAGGGGGCAGAGGGGGAGTGAAGGGGGCAGAGGGGGAGTGAAGGGGGCAGAGGGGGAGTGAAGGGGGCAGAGGGGGAGTGAAGGGGGCAGAGGGGGAGTGAAGGGGGCAGAGGGGGAGTGAAGGGGGCAGAGGGGGAGTGAAGGGGGCAGAGGGGGAGTGAAGGGGGCAGAGGGGGAGTGAAGGGGGCAGAGGGGGAGTGAAGGGGGCAGAGGGGGAGTGAAGGGGGCAGAGGGGGAGTGAAGGGGGCAGGGGGGAGTGAAGGGGGCAGGGGCCAGAGCTTTGGGGGGGGGGGAGGGGCAGAGGGGAGAAGCAGGGAGAGGGCCAGGGGCGTCTGCGGGTTGAAAGGAAAAGAAATCGAGCAAGAAATGTTCTGGGCGTTGGTACAATATATGAAACATCTCACGCAGAAAAGCAAAGAATGAAATCTGTAATTAGAGCAACCCCCATGGCTCCCCAGAAACTGGGGCGCTGCAATATTTGGAAACGGCAGCGTTTCCGATTCATCCCTTGAGCGACACGTGAGTAACCAGCACGGAAGTAACTCGCTTTACCAACGCCCAGCACAACCGGACATCTATTATATATTATACAACAAAACACCTCTTCTGAACTATCGCATTGCCCAAAAACAACCTTGATCACTGAATCCATGCGTCCACTTAAAAAGAACACTCCCATTCGAATTGCAGTCAGAATGAAAAACCAAACCTGATCGTTTGCTGCAAAATCCGGATGAACCAATGTATTTAATAGCTGCTAGCGCTTCTTTCCTTAAAGTCCAATTCAATTTCTCTAACCCTCCTCCCAGATACAACTACCTATCCCATAGATACATTAAATGGCAAAAGCAAAATAGATAAATCGACATACTTTCCTTCTGTCTCTGCTGGTTTACCACAAGTAATTAACAAGCTCAAGTACAGGAAGTGTTAAAGATGAGGAAGTTCAGAAAAAGACCGGCTCCCTGAGCTGACGTCAGGAACCTTTCTGTGAGTTTGAGCGGATTTCCACCAGGGTTATGTTCACATCCTCTTGGAGAGTCGTGTCTGCGTGTGTGACCAGTGATGAACTAGGTGCCCTTCATGATGGGTGACTCGAATTGTGTCCCAGTTATTTTTCTATAATGCAGAAAAGTGGACTCTGAGTTAATTGGCGTAAATCAGGTTTTTGGGAACCCTCCTGCACAGTGACACCCTTTTATAATGCCCTGTAAATAGTGACACATTATGGACGCCCTGTAAATATTGACATGGTCCCTGGGTTCCCTGTAAATATTGACGCTCCCAGGAACACCCATTGTAAATATTGACACTCCCGGGGTCCCACTGTAAATATTGACACTCCCAGGAACCCAATGTAAACATAGACACGCCCAGGTACCCACTGTAAATATTGACTCCCAGAAACACCCATTGTAAATAGAGACGCTCCCAGAAACACCCACTGAAAATATAGACACTCCTGGAAACACCCACTATAAATAGTGACACTCCCGGGGACCCACTGTAAATATAGACACTCCCAGGAACCTACTATAAATACACTCCCAGAAACACCCACTGTAAATATTGACACTCCCAGAAACACCCACTGTAAATATTGACACTCCCAGAAACACCCACTGTAAATATTGACACTCCCAGAAACACCCACTGTAAATATTGACACTCCCAGAAACACCCACTGTAAATAGTGACACTCCCAGAAACACCCATTGTAAATAGTGACACTCCCAGAAACACCCACTGTAAATATTGACACTCCCAGAAACACCCACTGTAAATATTGACACTCCCAGAAACACCCACTGTAAATATTGACACTCCCAGAAACACCCACTGTAAATATTGACACTCCCAGAAACACCCATTGTAAATAGTGACACTCCCAGAAACACCCACTGTAAATATTGACACTCCCAGAAACACCCATTGTAAATATTGACACTCCCAGAAACACCCATTGTAAATATTGACACTCCCAGAAACACCCACTGTAAATATTGACACTCCCAGAAACACCCATTGTAAATAGTGACACTCCCAGAAACACCCACTGTAAATAGTGACACTCCCAGAAACACCCACTGTAAATAGTGACACTCCCAGAAACACCCACTGTAAATAGTGACACTCCCAGAAACACCCACTGTTTCCATTTTTTCTCACTTAATGGGCTGATGAGCAAGTTCTGGCAAGGCAAGATTTGGCTCAACATTAAACATGTTTTTTTTTAAAATGTCAAAGCAATAAATTGATCATTTTTCAAAAAAGTGCAATTAATAACAATGATCATTAAAAAGTTCCAACTAACAGAATTCGCCAATAGAACCGTTTTTGACTTTTCACTTAAGAAGCAGTGTTAGGGTACCAAACCCAAGGTATATTATGCAGCCAGACTAGACCCCAACAATTTTCTATTTAGACATAGTGTGAGAATAAGATAGTTCACTCCAGGTGTGATTCTATTGGCAAACTTGGGAACTTTTATCAAAACAAACTTTACTAACAGCTCAGTTAGACTATAACAAATGAAGCAGCTTAATGTTTAACATTTGAACAGTACTTAAACATGACAAGATACAAATATTAACTGCTGGAGGTAAAACTTTATATTGAATGCAAACTGGCGCAAATCACTTTGGATTTGCTTTTTAAATTCCTTCGCTGAGTCCAAACAGTTCTTACAATTTTCAGAGTCTCGAAATGTCAAAATGAAGTAATCTTTTTCAGAAGGTTGAGCTGCTCATTGACTTTGTCAAAGAGAATCTATCCCTTTGTATGTTTTCTCAACCTCACATGTTCAGGACCATCCAGAACGGTTACTTTATTTGTCCCCTTTCTTGTTAGATGGCCTTGACAGATTGACAGTTCCTCTGTCAGGTAGTTCAACTCCACCTCCTGTTGTGAAATGGCATATTCAACATTCTTTCCAGAGTCTCCAATTGTATATCTTTCTGTTTCAGTGCAGTTAATAATTCCATTGCTTGTTCTGGATCTTCATCATCATTTTCTGCATATTTGTTGGCAAAGATATATAGCAGATTGGATTCTTTGGTGTCAGGATTTGTTGTAATTATGGTTTTAGTGATCATTGGATTGAGATAAAGGAATTCCATTTGTACTTTTTGCAATTAGGAATGCACCTAATGAATCAATAAATTGATGTTATGCTGTTGTGAAGAACATCAGTCATGAACAGTGCTGTTTCTCTGGGTATCCATGTCTGTGCAAGCTGTATAGATTAATTATTCCACCAGTTCATTTGGAATGATGGTACACTTTCATCACTCTCACTTCACATCGTTGTTTCTTTAATCTGCTGTAGCAAAATGTTTCTGCTCCTCAATTTGCATTTTGAGATCACGTATGATTGCTTGATTGATCAACATTGTTCTTCTCTGTGTTCGACAGTTTCACATTGCACTCATCTGCCTCCATTTATGTCTTCATTAACTGAGATTTGTAACTCTCCACCAGCCCTTTGTCGTGTTTGATCGAGTCTTCCGGCTGCTGAATCTCAGTCTGAACAAATGTCAGCTTTTCCTTCAGAGCCTGTGCCAATTTGAATGGGTTAAGCCTATATGGATATTGCTCAATTGGAACAGCATTTTCTACATCTACATCATGCACAATTACTTTAGCCTTCCCAGTTTATTTCCACAGATAGCTCTATGTGATTGAAATAACACTTTCAAGTCATTTTGATTTTCCTCCAGAAGCTAACTCAGTAATTTATGCTAATGTCTGATTACTTCCTCATCGGACAATCTAATTTGAGGAATGTCAAATTCAGAATCATCTGGATTTGATTCTTCACTCTGAGTTGTAACAACGAACACATCCTGCTTCTGCTTTCCTTTCCATCAAAGTATCATTTGAGCATATTAGCATGACACTCTTTGAGTTTACCTTCTATCTGACGTTATCAAATAATCCACCTCATTCAATTTTCTTTCTATTTGATAAGGCCCACTAAACCTTGCTTTTAATTGTTTACCTATCACTGGTAATAATACTAATACTTTATCCCCACTAGCAAAACTACAAATTTTTGATTTTTAAAAATCTGCTTTCTTCATCACATACTGTCCCACCTTTAAATGTCGTTTAGTCAACTCACCAGCTCTAGAAATATAGAAACATAGAAAAACTACAGCACAATACAGGCCCTTCAGCCCACAAAGTTGTGCCGAACATGTCCCTACCTGAGCGATTACTAGGCTTACCTATAACCCTCTATCTTATTAAGTTCCGTGTACTTATCCAAAAGTCTCTTAAAAGACCCTATCGAATCCGCCTCCACCACTGTTGCTGGCAGCCCATTCCACGCACCCACCACCCTCTGAGTGAAAAACTTACCCCCGACATCTCCTCTGTACCTACTCCCCAGCACCTTAAACCTGTGTCCTCTTGTGGCAACCATTTCAGCCCTAGGAAAAAGCCTGACTGTCCACTCGATCAATACCTCTCAACATCTTGTACACCTCTATCAGGTCACCCCTCATCCTTCGTCTCTCCAAGGAGAAAAGGCCGAGCTCACTCAACCTATCCTCATAAGGCATGCCCCCCAACCCAGGCAACATCCTTGTAAATCTCCTCTGCACCTTTTCTATGGCTTCCACATCCTTCCTGTAATGAGGCGACCAGAACTGAGCACAGTACTCCAAGTGGGGTCTGACCAGGGTCCTATATAGCTGCAACATTATCTCACGAATCCTAAACTCAATTCCTCGATTGATGAAGGTCAGTACACCATACGCCTTCTTAACCACAGCCTCAACCTGCACAGCTGTTTTGAGCGTCCTATGAACTCGGACCCCAAGATCCTTCTGATCTTCCACACTGCCAAGAGTCCTACCATTAATATTATATTCCGCCATCCTATTTGACCTGCCAAAATGAACCACCTCACACTTATCTGGGTTAAACTCCATCTGCCACTTCTCCGCCCAGTCTTGCATCCTATCAATGTCTTGCTGCAACTTCTGACATCCCTCCACACTATCCACAACACCTCCAACCTTTGTGTCATCAGCAAACTTACCAACCCATCCCTCCACTTCCTCATCCAGGTCATTTATAAAAATCACAAAGAGTAAGGGTCCCAGAACAGATCCTGGGGCACTCCACTGATGACCGACCTCCATTCAGAATATGACCCATCTATAACCACTCTTTGCCTTCTGTGAGCAAGCCAGTTCTGGATCCACAAAGCAGTGTCCCCTTGGATCCCATGCCCCCTCACTTTCTCAATAAGCCTTGCATGGGGCACCTTATCAAGTGCCTTGCTGAAGTCCATATATACTACATCTACTGCTCTTCCTTCATCAATGTGTTTAGTCACATCCTCAAAAAATTCAACCAGGCTCGTAAGGCATCATCTACCTTTGACAAAGCTATGCTGACTATTCTTAATCATATTATACCTCTCCAAATGTTCATAAATCCTGCCTCTCAGGATCTTCACCATCAACTTACCAACCACTGAGATTAGACTCACTGGTCTATAAGTTCCAGGACTATCTCTACTCCCTTTCTTGAATAAAGGAACAACATCCGCAATCCTCCAATCCTTCGGAACCTCTCCCGTCTCCATTGATGATGCTAAGATCATCGCCAGAGGCTCAGCAATCTCCTCCCTCGCCTCCCACTGTAGCCTGGGGTACATCTCATCCGGTCCCGACGACCTATCTAACTTGATGCTTTTTAAAAGCTCCAACACATCCTCTTTCTTAATATCTACATGCTCAAGCTTTTCAGTCCGCTGCAAGTCTGCACTACAACCACCAAGATCCTTTTCCATAGTGAATACTGAAGTAAAGTATTCATTAAGTACCTCTGCTATTTCTTCCGGTTCCATACAAACTTTCCCACCGTCACACTTGATAGGTCCTATTCTTTCACGTCTTATCCTCTTGCTCTTCACATACTTGTAGAATGCCTTGGAGTTTTCCTTAATCCTGCCTGCCAAAGCCTTCTCATGACCCCTTCTGGCTCTCCTAATTTCCTTCTTAAGATCCTTCCTATTAGCCGTATACTGTTCTAGATCTCTAACATTACCTAGCTCCCTGAACCTTTTGTACGCTTTTCTTTTCTTCTTGACTAGATTCATTACAGCCTTTGTATACCACGGTTCCGGTAACCTACCATAACTTCCCTGTCTCATTGGAACGTTGCTATGCAGAACTCCAGACAAATATTCCCTGAAAATTTGCCACATTTCTTCCGTACATTTCCCTGAGAAAACCTCTTTCCAATTTAAGCCTCCAATTTCCTGCCTGATAGCTTCATAATTCCCCTCACTCCAATTAAACACTTTTCTAACTTGTCTGATCCTATCTCTCTACAATGCTATTGTAAAGGAGATAGAATTATGATCACTATCTCCAAAATGCTCTCCCACTGAGAGATCTGACACCTGACCAGGTTCATTTCCCAATACCAAATCAAGTACAGCCTCTCCTCTTGTAGGCTTATCTACATACTGTGTCAAGAAACCCTCCTGAACACACCTAACAAACTCCTCCCCATCTACACCCCTTACTCTAGGGAGATTCCAATCAATATTTGAGAAATTAAATCTTAAATTAATCTTTACCTCGTTTGACACATAGTCCAACAATACAGTCTCAGACGCTGACTCACCAATTTCTCCTTGATCAATTTAAGTGAGTATCTTACCTCATGACCAAAGATCAATTCAAAGGAACTGAATTTAGTGATTCATTAGGTGCGTTCCTAATTACAAAAAGTACAAATGCAATTCCTTTACCCCAATCCTCTGGATAATCCTGATTATAAGCCCTCGGCATGATCTTTAAAGTATGATGCCACTGTTTCAAAGAGCAAAGAACAAAGAACAGTACAGCACAGGAAACAGGCCCTTCGGCCCTCCAAGCCTGTGCCGCTCCTTGGTCCAACTAGACCAATCGTTTGTATCCCTCCATTCCCAGGCTGCTCATGTGACTAGCTCCCTGTGATTCTGGACAATACACAGTTGATTTAAATTGCATTACTCCTAAACTATCCATAATATCACAGAAATCATTGAAACCCTACAGTACAGAAAGAGGCCTTTCGGCCCATCGAGTCTGCACCGACCACAATCCCACCCAGGCCCTACCCCCATATCCCTACATATTTTACCCACTAATCCCTCTAATCTACGCATCCCAGGACACTAAGGGACAATTTTAGCACGGCCAATCAACCTAACCCGCACATCTTTGGACTGTGGGAGGAAACCGGAGCACCCGGAGGAAACCCACGCAGACACGAGGAGAATGTGCAAACTCCACACAGACAGTGGCCCAAGCCGGGAATCGAACCCAGGTCCCTGGAGCTGTGAAGCAGCAGTGCCATCCACTGTGCTACCGTGCAAAATTGGATCCTTGATCTGATTGGATTTCCGTGATTAGTCTGTATCTGGTAAGAAATTTAAGTAACTCCTCTACAATCCTTTTAACTAAGATTACGGAATGGAATGGCCACCAGAAATCTAGTAGATACATCTATTATGGCCAACAAATACTAATTCACACTTAGGGGTCCCACATAATCAATTAGGACCCTTGTAAAGGGACCTCAAATGCTGGAATGGGTATTAAGGGTGCTTGTTTGATTACCACTTGAGGTTTTCTTATTGTCTGACATGTGTGACACTTACAGCAAAATTCTATTACATCTTTATAAGATCCCAGCCAATAAAAATAATTTTGTTTTTTATTGGAGTTTTCCTTACTCTTAAATGACCTCCTACTGGAACCTCATGCGCTACCCGCAACACCTCCTTTCTATATCCCACCGGTAAAACAACTTGATGAACTTCTGCCCATTTTGCATCCTGAATATGTAAAGTTCTCTACTTCCTCATCATTTTTAATATAATAAAACTTTGGTATACGTGCAGATTCTTCCTCTGTGTAATCTTTCTGATACAACTGCTTTATTTCTACGTCTTTCTGTTGTAATTCTGCCAACTTTCCTGAACTGAAGACATCTGCTTCATACTCCACCTGTTTTTGTCCTTTCTCAACCATTTGGTCAACAATGTTTTCTGATAACTGAACCTCAGTTTCCTTATCTTTATTCGATTTCTCCTCGTCTCAACCTGCGGCTTTGTGATCTTGTTACCACACATTCTGGAAAAATGCTTCCTGCAACACAACAGTTGTTTGATTTTCCACTGCTTTTCAACCACAGTAGGCATCACTCCCACTTGTGATCCAGTTATATCATTCGGGATACGCCGTATCCCTGAAAAGGGCAATTTCTCTTAATACTACTACCACTTCTCACCTGACTCTCCAACCTTGGTTTACATAATGGAACACTACTCTTTTCACCTTGAATCCCATATACTGCCACCTTTTCTGGCAATACTCGTTCTGAACTACATATCTCATCTCTCACCATTAAAGATCTTAAGATCTTAATTTCTTTACCTACTTTGTACACGAGTAAACCTTACCTACACAAATAAATTCTTTAAAGAGATCTGGCACTTGCTTATCAACTAACCCTGTATATTCTTTTGCACCCCTTTGATTCAACCATGGCATCCTTTACCACTTTAACAAACCTCACTGGCTTATCCTGTTTTACCACATCTGCCTTCCAAGTGCTTTTCTTAAGCCATCACCACTGACTTTGTGTGCCCAACATTATTACAATGAAAACATCGGAGTTTTTTTTATTTTTCTTCCACTTTCATATGTTTCCTTTTTAACCTGAGGTAAACTATTCTGACTATCTCCAACAAGATCTCTTTTGCCTTTACCACCTGAGGATTCCTCTTTTCCCCAGTTTGTATCCCTCAGATTGAAATTGATGTCGAAACCGAAACCTTGATTTATGAACTAACTCAAAATCATCTGATATTCCTGCTGCCAATCTCAGTTTTAAGACACACACAGTTTTACAGCTTTTAATCCTGGAAAAAATACCCCAATTTTTGCTAGGGTACTGATCAGAAATCCCAAGGCATATTATGGAGCCAGACTAAACCCCAAAAGTTTTTCTATTTTGGCATTAGTACGAGAATAAAATGTTTTACTCCAGGTGTGATTCTATTGGCAAACCCAGGAACTTTTATAAAAACAAACTTTATTTAACAATATAACTTAACTATAAAAATGAATCAGCTTAACATATGAATAGTACTCAAACATGGCAAGATACAATTCTTAACTGCTAACCTATCTCTATTTGTACCAATTCAAGCAATATTCCTCTTAGAGTTAAAACCCCTCTTCAAAATCAGTTTGATTCGATTTATTGTCACATGTTTAAATTTACAGTGAAAAGTATTGTTTCCTGCACGCTATACAGACAAAGCATACCAGTCATAGAGAAGGAAAGGAGAGAGTGCAGAATGTAGTGTGCCAGTTATAGCTAGGGTGTAGAGAAAGATCAACTTAGTGCGAGGTAGGTCCATTCAAAAGTCTGATGGCAGCAGAGAAGAAGCTGTTCTTGAGTCAGTTGGTACGTGACATCAGACTTTTGTATCTTTTTCCCGACGGAAGAAGGTGGAAGAGAGAATGTCCGGGGTGCATGGGGTCCTTGATTATGCTGGCTGCTTTTCCAACGCAGCAGAAAGTGTGGACAGAGTAAATGGAAGGGAGGCTGGTTTGCGTGATGGATTGGGCTACATTCATGACCCATTGTAGCTTCTTGTGGTCTTGGGCAAAGCAGGAGCCATACCAAGCTGTGATACAACCAGAAAGAATGCTTTCTATGGTGCATCTGTAAAAGTTGGTGAGAGCCGTAGCTGACAGGCCAAATGTCCCCAGTCTTCTGAGAAAGTAGAGGCATTGGTGGGCTTTCTTATAGTGTTGGCACAGGGGGAGCCAGGACAGGTTGTTGGTGATTTGGACACCTAAAAACTTGAAGCTCTCGACCATTTCTACTTTGTCCCCATTGATGTAGATGGGGCATGTTTTCCACTACATTTCCTGAAGTCGATGACTATCTCCTTCATTTTGTTGACATTGATGGAGAGATTATTGTCGTCGCACCAGTTCACCAGATACTTTCTCATTCCTGTATTCCATCTCGTCATTGTTTGAGATTCGATCCACTATGGTGGTGTCATTAGCAAACTTGAATATTGAGTTGGAGGGGAATTTGGCCACAGTCATAAGTGTATAAGTAGTAGGGGCTGAGGACACAGCCTTGTGGGGCACTGGGGTTGAGGATGATCGTTAAGTAGGTGTTGTTGCCTATCCTTACTGATTGCGGTCTGTGGGTTACGAAGTTCAGGATCCAGTCGCAGAGGGAGGAGCCAAACCCCAGGTCACGGAGTTAGAAGATGAGTTTTGTAGGAATAGTGGTGTTGAAGGCTGAGCTGTAGTCAATAAATTGGACTCTGACATAGATGTCTCTGTTATCTAGGTGTTCCAGGGTTGAGTGCAGGGCAGGGCGGTGGCATCTGCTGTGGACCTGTTGCAGCGGTAGGCGAACTGTAGTGGATCCAGGTAGTCCGGGAGGCTGAAATTGATTCGTGCCATGACAAACCTTTCGAAGCACTTCATAATGATGGATGTCAGAGCCAACGGACGATAGTCATTAAGGCACGCTGCTTGGCTTTTCTTTGGTACCGGGATGATGGTCATCTTCTTGAAGCAGAGAGGGACCTCAGATTGTAGTAAAGAGAGTTTGAAGATGTATGCGAATACCCCGGCCAGCTGGTCTGTGCAGGATCTGAGTGCTCGTCTGGGTGCCCCAATCGGGCCAGTTGCTTTCCGTGGGTTGACCTTCGAGAAGGCTGCTCTGACATCTGCAGTGGTGACCTTAGAAACAGGTTCATCGGAGGCTTCCAGGGTGGAGGGCGTGCTCTCGCTGACGTCTTACTCAAAACAGGCATAGAATGCATTGAGCTCATCAGGGAGGGGTGCGTTGGTGCCAGCAATTTTACATGCCTTCGTTTGTAGCCTGTTAGGTCTTGCAGACCTTGCCATAGTCGGCGGGGGTCAGTGTGGCTAGCCTGGGACTCTAGCTTGGTCCAGTACTGTCTTTTCACATCTGTGATGGATTGCCTTAGATCATATCTGGCTTTCTTGTATCAGTCAGGGTCGCCTGACTTGAACGTCTCAGACCTGGACTTCAGCAAGCAGTGGATATCCCTCTTCATCCATGGTTTCCGATTGGGAAACCACGGATTTGCTCCTTTGGCACACAGTCTTCTACACACTTACTAATGAAGTCAGTTACTGTATACTCGTTCAGGCTGGTCGCAGAGTTTTTAAATACTGACCAGTCCACTGACTCTAAGCAGTCCCGTAGGAGATCATCCGATTCCTCAGACCAACATTTTAATCACAGGCTTATGTGCTTGTACTTGCTAACAGTCCTAGAGCTTATTGAACACCTCTGGAGAGAGAGAGAGAGAGAGAGATCTTTTCAAAGAGAAAGAACCATCTCTTTTAAACAGCTTTGGTTGATTTTAAAAGTGAAACTAAAACATTTTTTCCTGCATGCTTAATGCCTCCCCTTAATCACATGACTCTGTCAATCAACCTAATCAAAACCTTACTCTGTAATCCCAAGGGAAATCTAAGTAAACGAAAATGAATTAATTCTTGTCTTGCATTCTCAACATTTGAACTGCCAGCTACCCAGAGAAATTGGCACCGTAAAAAACAGCTGACTTTCAAACATACCCCTTACAAGAAACATGATAAAAATACATTTCTTAAAAGGCACAATATCATCACACAATAGCGAGAGACAGACTAGGCCCCAGGTCCTGGTCACCAGGGAAGGGGTGGAATCCAGGCCAGAGCTAAGCAGGTGGGCTTAACTAACACTGACCTTAAATTTACCTCTGGCGGAATACACACTCTGCTGGCCTCAGCAGAATTCATACAAAAGTGGGGGTCAGAAGCGGGTTGCCTTTCAGTCTAGGTTTTCCTCCTCTCCTTGACTGCTTTGTGGATAGGTTTTTTGGGAGGAAGGAACAGGAGGGCAAGGTGTGTGCGTGTGCAAGGCTCACTCCCAGTCTCAGGGTTCTCACCCATATCCATTCACTCATCCAGGCTCATTTACTCATTCACACACAGTTCACGTACTCACACAAAGGGCGGGAATTTACAGCCTCACTCGTCCCGAAAGCATAAAATCTCACCCAAGGTCAATGGACCTTTCCACGTTTCACCCCACATCTGCTCTGATTCCTGTGACTGCCAGGGTGGTATAATTCTGGCCACAAACTCACTTATTCACAACCCAGCCCCAGATTTGGAAATCCCACTGAGAAGATATCTGAAATGCTGTGAAGGGATACATATCTTCACTGTGCCTTGTCCGGGACTCCAGCTGGTCTGGGTGCCAGGGGGCCAGGCGGGCACTTTTGCTGCAACTCAGCTGTTTCTTGTGGCCTGCCTGCCACCTCCGCAATCTCAACAGCTGTGTTCCTTTCTGGGGCTGGAGTCTGCACAAGAGGGCAGGAGAGAGTGCACACAGCCAAAGACTGTGAGAGTGAGCACTATCGAAACAAACAGACCCATTCCCCCACTGTTCCTCCAATCAGAGACTGTTTTTCTCCCGCATATGCTGCTGATAGGCTCACTGATGCAGGAAAGAATGAACTTGTAATTGGAGCAGCAGCTCTTTGCAAAATCTTTCATTGAACTTACCCGTAGCTTGAGCACTGGCCCCATAGACCAGATATAGAGGTTTGGTGGCCTGGTTATGGCCTGTGGGCTATGGGTTGGACAAGCTTAAACTAAACATTTGTAACAATTGACAAACATAATGCAATAGAAACATCAATGAACAAAACATGTCAGGCTCAACAAGCATAAAGTTATTTTGCAACTTTGATGATAAATAATTAATGTGAGTTCCTTGCCAAACCTGTACCTGCTAACAGGTATTCGCCAAATGAGGAGTGGGTGGAGATTTTAAAACTTAAGATGGATTTAAAGGGATGTGGACATATTCTCCTGTTGAACCAAACTCTAAGTTGTCAGTCAAGAGGAACTAAGTGGCCCATTTGAAAGAGGCACCACTAATCCACTGTAAGAATAACTCAAAGTTTGATTTATTATTAATACTACATGTATTAGTATACAGTGAAAAGTATTGTTTCTTGCGCACTATACAGACCATACCATTCATAGAGAAGGAAAGAAGAGGGTGCAGAATGTAGTGTTAGTCATAGCTAGGGTGTAGAGAAAGATCAACTTAATATAAATAAGGTTCATTCAAAAGTCTGATGGCAGCAGGGAAGAAGCTGTCCTCGAGTCGGTTGCTTTGTGACCTCAGACTTTTATATTTTTTTCCCGAAGGAAGAAGGTGGAAGAAAGTATGTCCAGGGTGCGTGGGGTCCTTGATAATGCTGGCTGCTTTCGCGAGGCAGTCGGAAATGTAGACAGAGTCAATGGATTGGAGGTTGGTTTTCATGATGGACTGGGCTTTGTTCGCGACCCTTTGTAGTTTCTTGCGGGCTTCAAACAGAGCAGGAATCATATCAAGCTGTGATACAACCAGAAAGGATGCATCTGTAAACGTTGGTGAGAGTCATAATGGACATGCCAAATTTCCTTAGCCTCCTGAGGAAACAGAGGTATTGGGTGTGCTCTCTTAACTATATTGTTGGCATGGGGGGGACCAGGACAGATTGTTGGTGATCTGGACACCTAAAAACTTGAAGCTCTCGACCATTTCTATTTCTTCCCCATTGATGTAGACAGGGGCCTGTTCTCCACTACGATAGTCGATGACTATCTCCTTCGTTTGTTGACATTGAGGGAGAGATTGTCATCGCACCAGTTCACCAGATTTACTATCTCTTTCTTGTGCTCTGTCTCATCATTGTTTACGATCCAAACCATTACAGTGGTGTCATCAGCAAACCTGAAAATCAATTTGGAGGGGAATTTGGCCACACAGTCGTAGGTGTATACGGAGTAAATTTAAGAGACTTAAATCAAATGAAAATAAGAAAATGGTAGAAATACTCAACAAACCAAACAACATCAAGTCCTGGAGATTTACAACACAAAAAGAGGCCCTTTGTGTGCAGACGGAAACAGGATTTTGCTATTTTAAGTCAATGATCTTTTGTCAGAAATCTGTATTTCAGATATACAGCATCTTTGAACCATAAAATGGATACAGGACAAAGGCCATTCGGCTTGTCATGTTGGTGCTGGCTCTCTGTAAGAGCAATTCACCAAGTACCACTTCCATACTTGTCTGCCCATTCCACTAACCTATGTCCTTTTGAAGTTTAGCACAATTCTCCAGTATCCACCTCTGTAGTATTCTGCTTTCAAATCAAAATAAAATCACCAGAAGTAATGATCCACTCTAGTCCTCCCAGTCCCAGCGGTCACAGAAGGCTTCAGGCATATCAGCAGACACCACTTGCTCCCTCTTCAGGAAAACAGGCACGGATATAACAGAGAGGCATCTAGTCAGGCCAAACAACCCTCACAACTGAGCTGAAGGAGCAGCTCCATCGGATAGTGGATCAGGGACTTCAACCACTCGCACTCGGTGGGAATGTGCAGGCTCAATGGGCCAAATGGCCTCTTTCTGCACTATAGGAATTCTATGACTTTACATAAATCTGAAACAAGGGTACTTGTCAGATAGCCCTAATGAAACTGTCCATCCACTTGTTACTGTTCTGAGATCAATCCAATGCTCACTTGCTGTTGTTCCTGGTGCCACGATCAAGAGTTTTTTACAATTTAACTAGCCTATACTCATTTAAGGATCTTGAATACATCAATCAAATCCTTTCTCAGTCTCCTCTTCTCCAGCATAAATGAACTGAGATTCTGTTGTCTCTCCTCTGGTTGTCTGTTACCCACATCAGACTGGTACCCCTTTACAACTCTTTTTCATAAAAACTGGGATCATAAGAACCAGGAGCAGAAGGGGGCAATTCAGCCCCTCGAGCCTGCTCCGCCATTTAATAGGATCATGGCTGATCTCACCTCGGCTTCAACTCCACTTACCTGCCCCTTCGCCATAGCCCTTTAAACACTTACTAATTAAAAATCTGTCCATCTCTTCCTTAAATTTACTCAAAGTCCCAGCATCCACCACGCTCTGGGGTAATGAATTCTACACTCATGACCCTTTGAAAAAAATAATTTCGCCTCATCTCTGTTTTAAATCTGCTACCCCTTATCCTAAAACTATGACCTCTTGTTCAAGATTGCCTACAAGAGGAAACATCCTCTCCACGTCTACTTTGTCAAACCCCTTCACCATCTTGGACACCTCAATTAGATTACCAATGTCATAATGTCCTTTCTGTAAGGTGACAATCAGAAATGCAGCAACACCCCAAATGCAGATGAACCAAGTCCTGTGCACTTAACTGATTGGGTCAGTCTTTTATTCATAATTTTTCATGGGATGTGGGCATCACTGGCTAGGCCAGCATATATTGTCCATCCCTAAAGTGAGCTATTTTCTTAAACAGTTGCAATTCTGGTTGCCAACTCAGCGTGAAGTTATTCCAAGATAATTTTTTTTCTCCAAAGGTCATCAATTGATTATTGATGTCATTTCCAAACCCATGCAAAATTAAGCCATCAATTTTCATTTTTGTATTTTTTTTAAGCATTGAAAATAGCTATTAAAACCATTTGACTAGCTTTATTCTCTAGCTTTACATAAGCAGTAGTGCTTTCTTTACTAAACTATGGCTCCAGTCTCTGAGAAACTGAGTGAGGGGTCTCAGCGGAAGGCTTTCTATGTTTGACTTTTAGGCTTCATCAGTGCACTTTTTCTAGCCCACAGCAAAATGTAGGAAGCTGGAAGCAGCATTCCCTTTTACCTTGAGTCTCAGCTTCTCGGGGAACATTCTTTTCCAGCCATGGTCCAATCCAGAGATCTGCTAAAGCTTTCTAGAGGCGCTGGACTGGTGGTATTAATTTTCCAGGCAGGCAGGGGCAAATTCAGCCAGTCATCCTTGGCTTAATTGCACACTCCTTTAGAAATGTTACCTCCTGGTTGGGTGGGCTGGCTTCCTGTTCTCTGCTTCTCTCTCTCGAGCGGTGACTCAAGGGCGGGTCAATTCTGAGACTTGAGGTTTTCTCAACGCTTGAGTCTGGGGCTCAACGCCAGTGGGAAAGAAAACAGGCAGGGAAACAAGCAGTGACGTTTTTTAAAGGTTATAGCACATTTTGAGTACGTGGCTCATACATAAATGCAGGTATTCCACCCACTCCCCACATGAAAAGTTTGGATAAGCCAGAGTTCTGAGGCTCGAAACGTTGGCTCTATTCTCTCTCCACAGATGCTGTCAGACCTGCCGAGATTTTCCAGCATTTTCTGAACTTGTTTCATATTCCAGCATCCACAGTATGTGGCTTTTACCCGAGTTCTGGGCTACCAGGAGCCAGGCAACAGAACCCGAAGGTTAAAATCACCTAGGTTGCTTTGGTGGCTGCAAGGAGGTGTAAGGGAAATCTGGCCGTCTCCCAGCCATTCTGAGAGGGTTGGCAACCTTAGCTCAGTCAACCTGGTGTAGGTACCCCCTCATTGCTGTCAGGGAGGGAGCTCCAGGACTTTGATCCAGCAACACTGAAGAAACAGCAATATATTTCCAAGTCAGACTGGTGAGTGATTTGGAGAACTTGGAGATGGTCGTTTTTCCCTTGCATCTGCTGCAGTGCATCTAGTAGATGGTACATACTGCTGCCACTGTCGGTCGGTCGGTGGAGGGATCCTGTAATGTGCGTTCTACTTCACGTACTATACAGTCCAAGGTTCCAGCGGACTAGCGGGTAGGGCCTGGGTGGGATTGTGGTCGGTGCAGACTCGATGGGCCGAATGGCCTCCTTCTGCACTGTAGGGTTTCTATGATTTCTATGATTGTCCTTGTTTATCTAAGGAGAGGGTAGCATGGTGGTTAGCACTGCTGCCTTACAGCGCCAGGAACCCAGGTTCAATTCCAGCCTCGGGTCACTGTCTGTGTGGAGTTTGCACATTCTCCGTGTCTGCATGGGTTTCCTCCGGGTGCTCCGGTTTCCTCCCACAGTCCAAAGATATGCAGGTTAGGCTGATTGGCCATGCTAAATTGTCCTTTACTGACAGGGGGATTAGCAGCGTAAATACATAGGGTTACGGAAATAGGGCATGGGTGGGATTGTGGTCAGTGCTGGCTCGATGGGCCAAATGGCCTCCTCCTGCTCTGTAGGGATTCTATGATTCATCTCTAATAAAAAAAGCCAATCCAAATTAAGTCCAATCATGGTCCTCAACAAGATCCAAGATGACAAGATTTTGCATCCCATCTTGGCCTCGATCAAACAAGGTTCAAGCTGACAGGGCGAGGCACTCCATCTCCTCACATTGCAAACAGTGACCTCCACTTCAAAGAGGCGCTTCGTTGATTTAGGGAGCTCTCGGATTGGGGACGGATGTGAATTGAAGTCCCTTGACGGGACTTCAGGGATGTCAATCCTCCAGATTAATGCCTCCGGATCTTTTAAGCGGGAGGTTGTAACCGGTAACCCATTCTTCGTGACGAACTCCTACCAGTGCAATCCACACAAAATGGCGGCCTACCTTCCCGCCAGAAATAACGGCCGCCGCGACTGGCGCGGGCAGGAGGGGAGGAGCATGCGCACAGCTCCCAGCCAATCATCGCCGGTCCTGGCTCCTCGTCCCGCCCATCGGATGGCGTCTCCCCCCCCTCCAAACTGGATCCTCGCGCAGCCGCAGTGAGGGTAGCCTCGTCGCCATTGACGGCCGGCCGCGGCTGGTAGTCTCGCGAGCCTTGGAGTTTGACCCTCGCGAGATGAGGCGGCGCTCTCGCGAGATGAGGATCCCCGCGGACTCCGGCCGAGTGATCTGGTCGCGGGGATCCGGGCGGCCATTACGCTGGAAAGACTTTAGGAGGTAAGGGGGGGGGAGGGGAGGGGAACGAAAAGAAAAGTGGGCTAGGGCAAACGTTCCTTCAGGGACACGCGTGGAGAAAAAAAAGGGGGAGGCGTCCAGCCGGCCGGTTTGGGCAGAGTCTGGAGGTTATTGTGTCCGCACGGGGTGAAGTGCGGGTTAGGGGTGGTCGGCGGCGGCGGTGGGTTTGGGATGTGAGCGGAACGGGGCCCAACATGGCGGCCTGTATGGAGGGGGGCCAGGGGACTACAACTCCCAGCCTGCACCGCGGTCCCCGCGCAGGCGCACAGCCCGGGGAGGAAAAAGTTGCGCTTTGCAGGACCACATCAGGGTGAGACCATTGCATTTCTATATATAGCTTGCTGGCAGTTTTGGATTTTGGGCAAAGTGCTCTCAAGGATGCAGATTAGTTGTACTGAAAAATGGCACACTGAGCTAGCGAGTCTGAATGGCTTCCTCCTGCCCCCCTCCCAATGCCTTGTAGCCGTTCCTTAGATACCTCCTGCCTATTCAGGACTGTAGTTCAGGTTTCCCAACAACCAGGCTGGTTTCTGTTTTCTATGAGATTTTGCTTCGATCTGTATCATGTACAGTACTGACTGTCAGCGACGGCACCCGTGTTTGTTAATCAAAGGGCGGTAGGAGGTTGTGAATTCAACTGAAAGCTTCTCCAATAACAACCTGGTAATTTACAGTAAACCAGTCTGGCTTTTGGGGCAAGTGTAGTTATGTTTAATTTTTTTATTGCATTTATTTTGTATAATTCTGCGTTGACAAATTGGGCATAAACAGCCTATCATTCTTCTGTGGTGTCTGAGAATGTGGGTTGGGGTGTCCTGTGGTTTGGCTAGAATCTTTAAATGTTTTTCGTTGTTCTGTTTTATCTTTCCTGGTGTGTGCTAAGTTGGCTGTCAGCCAAGGCAGTGGCTGGACTCTAAAATTTGGAAATATTTGCACATTTATTGGCTATCCAGTTAATATCTTGCCTGAGTTTGGATAAAGATGATATTGTCTCTTGATATTGTTGTAAAGGTTTAACTACAGAATCTTTGCAATGCAGAAGGGGGTTATTTGGCTCATCGAGTCTGCACTGGCTCTCTGAAAGAGCATTCTACCTAGTTCCACTCCTTTGCTTTATCCACACAACCTTGCACTTTGATCATGATTGACCTCTTGGGCTACTACCGAGTGATCTCAGCATTGATGCGTCAAATGGGAGAAAATTTGCAAAGCACAGGACCTTCCTGATGAGCAATTGCAGAAAGTCTAGATTTTCCTCCAGCAGTTCATTAGTCAATACAAATCAATTTTGTCAGCTACAAAAAAGCTCACCTAATGAAAATAGCACTCCTATTCCACTGTCAGTTTCTGATGGTGAAGAATGGATCTGTTGTCATTAATTACTGAGGATGGATTTGTGTTCTGGTGCACTGGATTACATTCTTCTCAGCTTGCCCTGAACAAGATGACAGCATTGGTGACTACAGTTGGTTTTCCAGTCCCTGACATGTGATGGAAGGTCTTTAAAATTTTAACCTGTGTCAAACATACCTAAATTTACTGACCAGAGCTCTATACTCTAACTTTCCTGATAACTCATTCCATTTTAGGGATTGTTCCAAGTGGCTTATAGATCGAAAGCATTAGACAATGATTGATCAAATTATTTGAAAAAAAAATCAATATTGCGAATTATTGAAGTGTTGATTTTATAAAGCTGTGATTCGCAAGTTGTTTAGAATCATAGAATCATGCAGTGCAGAAGAGGCCCTCCAGACCACACTGACACATTAGAAACAACTGAACTCCCACCTAATCCCATCTGCCAGCACTTGGCCCATAGCCCTGAATGTTATGATGTGCCAAGTGCTCATCCAGATACCTTTTAAAGGATGTGAGGCAACCCGCCTCTACCACCCTCCCAGGCAACGCATTCCAGACTGTCACCATCCTCTGGGTAAAAAGGTTTTTCCTCACATCTCCCCTAAACCTCCTGCCCCTCACCTTGAACCTATGTCACCTCGTGACTGACCCTTCAACTCAGGGAAATAGTTGCTCCTCATCAACTTTGTCTGTGTGTCTCACAATCCTGTGCACCTTAATCAGGTCGCCCCCTCAGTCTTTTCTGCTCCAATGAAAATAACCCAAGCCTATCCAACCTCTCTTCATAGTTTAAATGTTTCATCCCAGGCAGCATCCTGGTAAATCTCCTCTGCTCCTCCTCCAATGCAATCACGTCCTCCCAATAATGTGGCAACCAGAACTGCACACAGTACTCTAGCTGTGGCCTCACCGAAGTTCTATACAACTCCAACATGACTTCCCTGCTTTTGTAATCTATGCCTCGATTGATAAAGGCAAGTGTCCCATATGCCTTTTTCACCACCCTTCTGCCTTCAGAGAATTGTGGACAAACACACCAAGGTCCCTTTGTTCCACAGAGCTTCCTAGTGTTCAAACTAAAGCAAACAGAGAATTGAGTCGGAATGTTTAAAGTTGCTGAAAAAGATTTTGTATGTAATAGGTGTTCACTGTGGGGTATTCATTTGTTTACATTTGAACTAGAGCTCAAAGTTGGTTTCAGGAAATGAATGATACTTCAGTTTGTGTGTAGTTTTTCTCCACAACTATGCATCGTGCTGCTTTTGACTTGGCTGGAAGATTAGACTTTGATCACTGAAAAGCTTTGGGATAGAATTTCCACAGGGGCTCTCCTGATCATCAGGTGTAACTTTATCAAAGGATCTGTGAAAACCCTGTATGATATAATGCAGTCATCACTGAAGTTACCCTGGATGATCAGGAGACGCCCCACATAAATACAAGTCATTGCTTTTGCAATGAAAAGGACTGGTTGTGATTGTTCCTGAACTTTGCGTACGTCCTTTTCAACTTGGTTTGTCACATGACGTTTGAAAGTGCTCAGTATCAATATGCCACTGCATATCACGACATAGTTTTTCTATGAAGCTGACAAACCTCACACCATTCCATTGTCAAACTGGATGATGCTTTCATAAACCTCAATAATTATGAAATAAATTGCACTTTGAACTTGATACATTTTGGAAAAGAAAATGACAATTGAGCAGGTTGTCTGAGCTAGTATCCTGATATAGATCTTCATTGAGGTAATTCAATAGAAAGATGGAGGAATTGAAGTTTAATTGATGTGGCAACACCACAGATGTAATTTTATTTTATTTCTGATGTTGTTTTGTTTCTAAATTTGATAATTATGATGAGTGGGTATCTTCGTAGGCTGCAGTGAGAGAGATATTTTTTCAGTTAGCTTTATCAACTCTTCAGAACTACTTTTTCTTCCTTTTAATGCAGCCTCTTCAGTCAGTGAGCTCCAAGATTCAGTACTGACTAGAATACATTTCACCCACTTGAATGTCTCTCGCATCTTTCCAAGAAAAAAAATCCTTGCGTTAAAATGTGGTGCATGATTATGTTGTGGTCTAAGGCAATTTGCATTATTCCTCCAGCACACGTCGAAAGACAACTTTATCTCTCCCCTAGTAACAGGGCAAATTCAGATCTAAGTTTTACTTTATAAGCCTGTAGTTTATGAAAAAAAATCAAAAGCTAAGTTAGTTCAAACTGTGTGTATAATGCATCTCTGCTCAATAATACACAAGTTTATGTAATTTGTAAAGGAAGCAGCTGTGTAAAAGTTACATCTGTGGTGTTAAGCTTTACAGTAATCTTCTTACACTGGCGGTGCTAATGACATAGAGGTGATCTGGTGGTGTCTGTATGAATTGCTCACTTTCCACATACTCCTTCTGTAATCCTCATTAAGAAAGCTAAGTTATATCTCCTATGTTCCCACGCACTGTTCCTCGGCTGAATGCACAAGGAGCAGATCTGCTCTTGGATTTCTGCCAGTGGGGCGCTCTGACTGGTTTACAGGTTGTGGATTAGTAGACCAGGTTGCTTTTTCTTTGTCTTCCTCTATCTTTCCACAACCAAGAGGGAGTGAGTGTCCGGCCTCTTGCACTTTCTATTTATTCTTAGTGGTGCTTGACATTGACTCTGTGAGGAGTCCTTCCCTCACTGCACAACATGGCTGAGTGGGCACTGAATTGCATGTTTGTCTTCGCACTTTGACCCCTACTGTGTTCAATGAATGATCCAAACCTCCCTTTTCCGCCTTGAGGGGAAGTACTTTGTTCGGTTTTACTACTTCCCCCTGCCTGCACCATAATCAGGATGTTTTAGCAATCACTCGTGAAAGTAATATTTCAGTATGAGACAATATATTATTTCAAACGCTGGGTCAGCACTTACTTAAATTAGCTTTACTGCTGGCACTGAGATTTATTTTCTGTTTAAAGCCTCAAGTGCTCTAAATCTAAAAAGGAACACTTTTATAGGGTGTACTGCTGTCAGTGGGGTACGGCAAGGTCACACCATGGAGCAATGGGTTCAGTTTATCAAGAATTGCTTCAGCAAGAAAGCAGAAACATAAACCAAGAATTCTAAAATGGTGGAGTAAAAACAGCAAGTGTCAGTTTCATGCTGCTATGTTTCAACTCAGCAGAACTGGAAAGTAATTTTTCCTGCTTGATTGATTGCATTAGATTGCAATTTAGAAAGGACTGTTCTCAAAAAAAAACGTGCAGCCTCAAAAGGTTGACAGCGGTTTTCTAAGTGCCATGGTTATTGCATGCGTGATGTGAGAGACTATGTGGCACTGTAGGTTTAGAATCCTGCCCTTTTCACCTTTTGGCTGGATTCAAACACGAGTTCTGATGAACAATGTGGCCTTTGGAAGTTAAGATCCCTTTGACTAGTCTGCGCAGTCTCAGTCCACTTTGGCAGATCCATGGTGAGTATGTTAAACATGCAATCTCATTCAGAAGTGCTGGGGTGTTCTTCATATGCGATTTTCAAGAGTTTTCTCTCCTTCCAAGAGGTTTATAACTAAAATCACTACTGCACGGAAAACAATTGAACCAATTAAATCGGTTACTGTTAAATTTAAACGTTGGAGGGAGGTGGTATGAAACAGATGTGTTTGAATTTGCTGCTCTCCTGTTCCAAAATCTGTTCTCATTCAAAGCGTTCATGCACCAGTAAATACTCTTTAGGATGGGATACATGGAGTCATCTGGAGGGATGCAATTAATCATGTGGTTGCTCCATCTCTATCATAATTCTCATCTAGTTATTCAAATAAAATGTAAACGATGCACAAATGATTTAGCACCCAAAGCTTCTAAATTAGGTTACAGCCATCTAATTATTCACTAGAATAATTTATAGTGTACATGGATGCAATTTTGTGGGGCCTTCTGCTATCCTTTTGGGCTGACGGTTTATGTATTTTGTGTCTCTGATTACTGACATCCACAGAGAATGATTTATATTAAGACATCTTTATCATGAAACTAATCTGTGGCCAATATACCAGGAAGTTGCAGTTTTGTGCACTGCACAGTAGCGTGACTGGCTTTTATTGCTGAAGAATATTGTATACATTTTTTGAGGCTTTGCTGAGAACATTGAATGCAAAATTGTGGTTTTAATTTTTCAAGTGGATGGGAGATCATTTTGTTAACATTAAAATGTTTGGTCTGTATGTCAGTGTTCCTCAAATTCATAATCTTTGAATGAGTAAATAAATGTCATGTTGTGCTTAGTCCATGATTCTAATCAAAATATACTCATAGATTACAGTTGCATGAGGCACAGTTGCTAATATTGCATCGCCCGAACTGTGACCCAGTCCAGATTTCCAGAAATTGAACACTTATCCCACCTGCTATAATCTGGAGTTAGACAGCAGACTTGCCCCTCTCATGAATTATTTTTCAGAGATGTTTAAGTATTACTGATCCGCGTTGCCCTTTCGAAGCTCACCGAATAAAAACTCTCAATTTAGTAGCTGAGCTCTGTCTGCCAAGTTACCACTTTTCCATGAGCATATTAATTTAACTGCTTCGTATACAACTGTTCTCTATCTCTGAGCTATACTGCCGGCCTCACTGTGTAATGCATGGGCAGTGTGCATTCTAGAAGTTTATAACAACAATATGAGGAAGCACTGCACCCTGACACGTACAGAAATTTGAAGTGCAAGTTTGAAACGAAAGTTCCTTTATTTTGTGGAGTTGAGATGTCTAATTAATGTTTATAGAGTCTTGAGTTTCATGTTTCTTAGTGAGTTTGATTTAAGTTTTGTTGTCAGTTGATGTGTTCTGCTGCGGTTATTGACTTGTGGTTTATATCTTGTGACTGAGCATGTGCCTTTTTCGAAGCTACAGGATCATGAGGGTAATACAACTGATAGACAAGTAGTGTTCTGAAAAGTTATACTGAACTGCAGAGTTCCTTTAATATGATATTGATGCTGGATTAATGATATAAATCTAAGGACAAAAGAACCTGAATCCAAACAATGGATTAAAATTTGAATGCACTCCAGCATTATTTTGCCACGTACATTTTTTTTTGTCACCAGCTTTCCTATCAGGCTATTATTTCAGAAAAGGGCGCATTCTGTGACCATTGGAATAACTTTCACAAGAAAAGGTAAAAGTGGAGTTGCACATTATTGGAAGATTAAAAAATAAACTTGATTTTAATAGTGGAAATCTGGCATAGGTTTAAAGAATTCAAACTCCAAGTACATGTGTGAGGATGCTATGGGACTGGAGGTGGCGGCAAGAGTGGGAAGCTCTGTAAATTAAAACTGATAATGCCGAGAATTGATAAAAGCAGAGGAGGAGCCACTGAATTGGAACTGGGATACCAGGTATTGGTTTTCAAAAACGCAACAGAATAAATTTGGTTAACTAAATATCCACTAGCATTGTATCAGTAAGACTCAGTCAGCAAGAGCAGAGGTGAAAATTGTCTGTGGTAAAGGACTCTAGTAACTGACAGTCAACCCGATTTTAAAAAGGGGCAATTTCCATTTAGGGCAAATGACATTCCAAGTTCATGCTGGGAAATCCTGAGATACATGTGTAGACTCTTGGGCAACATTTGATAAATATTCACATACAATAACATTACACGCATTTACGGTACCAGACAGAGTGAGTGGCGAGATAACTTGGAGATGGATATGACGCTGTTGAAATTCAGTACAAATACATCTATGATATTGCACATTGCAAGGAAGAATGCACTTAAATGAGGCAACTTTTACAGATGCACCATAGAAAGCATTCTTTCTGGTTGTATCACAGCTTGGTATGGCTCCTGCTCTGCCCAAGACCGCAAGGAAATACAAAAGGTCGTGAATGTAGCCCAATCCATCACGCAAACCAGCCTCCCATCCATTGACTCTGTCTACACTTCTCGCTGCCTCAGCAAAGCAGCCAGCATAATTAAGGACCCCACGCAGCCCGGACATTCTCTCTTCCACCTTCTTCCTTCGGGAAAAGGATACAAAGGTCTGAGCTCACGTACCAACCGACTCAAGAGCAGCTTCTTCCCTGCTGCTGTCAGACTTTTGAATGGACCTACCTTGCATTAAGATGATCTTTCTCTACACCCTAGCTATGACTGTAACACTACATTCTGCACTGTCTCGTTTCCTTCTCTATGAACGGCATGCTTTGACTGTATAGCGCGCAAGACACAATAGTTTTCACTGTGTTAATATATGTGACAAATCAAATCAATGGTTATAGACTGCACCATTAGCATCTCCAATTATTGTGGAGCAGACATCTAGAACGCCAACTACTGAGCTATTGGCAAGGCAGATTTTTTTAAAAGTTAGATGCTGCTATGCTTAACGTATATAGTGTTGTGATCAGAGTATTGTGTTCAGTCACTGAAAGAAAAAATCCACTCCCTGAAAAAATGATGCTGAGTCGGACTAACGGGTTGATCTGTAGTGCTAGTGGACTGAATTGTAAAGAAAAGCTTTTGCTTCAGAGAGTAAGTTGATTTTGCTGTTTACAGTAAAACACAATTTGAAAATGTGGAGACGTGTGTATAGACCACAGTTCATACCTGATGAATGGGGCACTTCATGTAAAATGTGTTCAATGTATTGGATGGTCATCGAGGTATACTGAAGGCAAAACGTCTTGAATCATTCAAGAGACAGTTTGATGTTGCGATGGGTGGGTGTTGCAGATTCCTATGGAAAGATGAGCTGGTTGAACTATATGGCCTCTTCTCATCTGGAGTTAATTGGAAAGCTTTGACATGTATTCCTTTCCAGAAACAGAGTTGTTGAAGGATAGAGTAAAAAGGAGATATTAGAAAGGATGGCTGCATTTAAAATGTCATGAGGCACCAGGACCAAATGGGATTCATCTCAGCATGGATGGGGAAGGGAGGAAAATGTGGATGTTTTGTCCATAACCTTTCAGTCCTGTGCAGACTCTGCAAAGACAGTGACCCGAGCCGGGAATTGAACCTGGGTACTTGGCGCTGTGAGGCAGCAGTGCTGCCTGTGGCAGCATGCCGCCCTGTATAAACAAGCAGCGCAACAGTTTCACTGCAATAACTTGTGGAAGTCTGTTCGTGCTCGACAGTGTAAGCAACATTATAGTATAGTGTCTCTTTCTTTGAACTTCTACCAAAAACCCATGTTTATCATTACTCTAATCCATTCTGTTTTAGGCTTCCTCTTTGTTGGAGAGAACTTTCTAGGACTTTCTTATCAAAACGGATGAGGACTAGTGTGCAACTGCACTTTATCCTGTGAAATGTTTTGTGCTCTCTAAATGGCTGCAGTTCAAGCAAGATTCAGGTGATGGAGAAGCAGTGTGATTATAAAGGCGTATTTTCTTAGATTGCAAGACTGTCCATGATTCGTAGTTTTCATTTTTCTTCCTGGGTATAGTGGACAAGGGCAAGCAATGAATAAGTTCCAGATGAATTGAGAAGCCTGACCTGTGATGGTATTGCCGTTGTGTTCTGATGCTATTTTCTACATATTTTTCACTGTACATTTATCAAGGTATTCTAAGAACTTCGCTTTTAAATCTCCTCGTCATGTCTCTAAACCCAACATAATTAAGGTGCAATGAGTTAGTTTTGAAGTGTGCAGTTGCTGCAACCACCAGACGGATCAAAGCGCTTTACAACCAATGATGTACTTTTGAAGAGTCTTCACAGTTGTAATTAGAAATTTGGCTATCAATTTGCACACAGCAAGCTCCCACAAACAGCAATGTGATATTGACCATATAATCTATTTTTACGAGGTTGATTGAGGATTAAATGTTGGCCAGGATGCTGGGAGTTACTCCTCTGCTCTTCTTCAAAATAGCGCCATGGGATCTTCTATATTCATTTAAGCAGACAGATGGGGCCTCAGTTTGACATCGCCTCTGCCAGTGTTGCATTCCCTCGGTGTTGCACTGAAGTGTCAGCCGAGGTTGCATGCTCAAGTACTGCATTGGGAATTGAACTCACTACCCCCTGACTTCGGTGAGAACACTGCCAGCTGAGTCAAGCTGACACCTCAAGGTAATACAGTGGCATAATTCTCATTAAATTTGCAACTGAATGTTTTAGCTTCCTAGTGATGAATTACCATGTGGGAGCCTAGACTATTGTCGGTACTGTTCTATCTATTTGCCAAAGAAACAACATGTTTGTTTTATCCATGGCATCTATGCTGATCTACAGCAACCAGTTGTAAAGTTCACATGCTGAAATGCAGTGTGCTCTGAGTGAAGCTGATTGTGAATCTTGGGCATTTTATATCATCCTCCCAGCCTTCAGGCCACGTTCACAGGTTTGGAAATCCAGCCTAATTGTCGAATGTCCTGTGCAAAAAAGTGAGTAATTGGGAATGGCAGCTTGTTTAGTAGTCTGCACTCTCAACTACTGAAGGTAGATCTCGGAGTTTTGAATTGCAAAGGTTGACTTTTAAAGAAGCTCTCATTTTGAGATTCCAGAAGCGGCGAGCAATCTTGGCCGGATTTATTATTAATTCGCCTGGGAGATGAATACAGCACATCACCATTGAGGGTGTAGACTGTCCTTAATCGCCAACCACTTTGTTTATGGTTGCTTGCATTAATAATGTGTTTTGATGCTTGGTACCACCACATTGCTGCAGGTAATTTCCAAAATGTGATTAAGGAATGACAGTGGAGGGAGGAGTTGAATTGTAACTAATTGCTTTTGCTATTGCACTTGATTATGAAATTCTGGTGAGATTGTTATAACTTGTATACTGTGTGGGAGGAGGTCTTAAATTTGCATTGAGTTTTAAGTTGACTGTTCATCAGAATGTGGTTGAGTGTTGGAAGAAGGGTTTTGTGAAAAAAATCATCATCTTTCCATCTGTGTAAGACAATGGACATGTACCAATTTCTCTTTTTCATAGAATCCTTCAGTGCAGAAAGAGGCCATTTGGCCTATCGAGCTTGCACTGACAACAACCCCACGCAGGCCCTATCCCTGTAACCCCACATTTACCCTTGCTAATCCCCCTGACACTAAGGGGCAATTTAGCATGGCCAATCCACCTAACCCACACACCTTTGGACTGTGGGAGGAAACCGGAGCACCCGGAGGAAACCCACGCAGACACGGGGAGAATGTGCAACCTCCACACAGACAATGACCCAAAGCTGGAATTGAACCCGGGTCCCTGGAGCTGTGAGGCAGCAGTGCTAACCACTGTGCCACCGTGCTGCCCCATATCCAAATAGGAATAAGAACATTTCATATACAGAATGCTTTTTGAGGATCGTTCGAGGGTACAAATTAAATCCAGGTCAAATGTCGATTATATCAAAAGCTAAAGTTTAATACTGTCTTACTATTTAATTTCTCCTGAAGGCAGTGCCTCCTTGCTGGGTTATGGTATTCCACACACCAGTCTCCTGTAGATACATCATCCGAGTTAATCAATTACTGTAGTTCAAACTAAATGATGTCTCTTGTTACAACTGCTTGTAGTCAACACCCATAAGACATCTGTAAGGATTCTTGCATGTGTTTGAATATATGCCTGAGGCCCGAGATTCCTCGCCACCAATCTCTTGTGATCCAATTTTTACCTACCTAACTTTTTGTACCTTCCTCGGCCTGTATTTTCTCATCTACCCTTCAACTTGCACTTCACTGATGAAACATACAAAAGCTGGCTCAGAAATTAAAATCAATACCAAACAACAGCATCAAAGAGAAATTGGCAACACGGTCAGAGGTAGCTTTGATAAAGGGATTTTGAGGATGGGAAGACATGCAAGGGGGTTTTTAGAAGGGAGAGAATTAGATACACATGTTCAGGCCAGATTTGCTGAGATTCTGTCACCAAAAGCATGCTAGATTGGAAAGAACAAAGAGCTTGTTGGACTAAAGGAGATTGCAGAGATTGGAATATTTGTAGACAAAGGCTTTGAATTCTGCACATTAGTGAAGGGAACCAAGTGGGCAGATATAATAGGGGTTTTGGGTTTAGGACTTGGTGCATCGCAGAATGTGGTGGTGTTTTGGGAAATTTCATTTTGAAGTTTGAGAGTTGAACTTGGGAGACTGGCAAACCCACACGTGGGTAATTATTTCTCCAATCCAAGTAAAAAAACATGCATTTTATGCTGTGTAAGCATTCTGCTTTTAAAATGTGACCCATCGGAGCTGGATCTCAGGATTGTTCAACCAAGGAGTGATGTATTTACCTGGCACTCATCCTGGTCTATCATCTAGTGCATGCTTCTGTTTTGGGCTGAATGTCTTTGAACTGGTGCTTGTGAAATAGCGAATGAGTGAGGGTGCCTTCCCTCAGTTATTTTCTGGTCCAGAGGTATTATGGTCGAGTTCTGTTTCTTTGACCATATCTGGTACGAAGTTGAATGGATTGAGCAGGAGCAATGCTCGTAAGCCACTTTCAATAGGACTGACGCCGCAGTTTCATCATATAGTGATGTGGCAGTTGGGAAGGAAGCAGATATAAAAGTTAAGATACAATGATACCGGCACATCCGTGAAACCTCAGTAAGACCACAGCTGAGGGCACTGTGCAGTTTTGAGCTCTGCAATATAGAAAAGATGATCAGGCACTAGATCAGATGATGCATAATGTGACAAAGTACAAGTACAAAGACTGATTTGAAAAGAAACAGAGACTGTTTTCATTAGAACAAAGGGTTAGTGGGACGATTTGGTATCTGTGGTTAAAATTCTGATGTGGTGGGACATTGTATATCGAAACAGACTGTATCTAGTAATGGACTGGTATGAAAAGCAGGGACATGGATATATAATTCAATAGAAGAGATTAGAGTAGAGCAAGCGGGAAACTGTTTTAAAGTTTGTAAAGCTGTACCAGAGTTGTTTGACGTAGAGCTGGTCAACATTAAGCATAGGTTAGATGGGTGGCTAAAATGGGCAATAAGGGATTTGGTAACAGAGCGGAGTTATTGCTCAGTGAGTAAAAAACAGCACTGTGAGCTGAGCTGAATGGTTATTTTGTTGAGATTCCTGTGTGTAAGAAACTCAACATAACTCCATCTGCTTTGAAAGCAAAGCTTCCACTTGAGAGCAAAATACTGGAAATCTGAAGCAATAACAGAAAATGCTGGAAAACACTTACACATCTGGAGTGAGAACAAAAATCAATGTTTCAGGTATTGCACTTTCTCTGAAATCAAAAGAATCTTACAGATCAATAACATTTTTTAAAAAATGATTGGGTTGGAGGAGGGGGGGGGGGGGTTGCTGTGAACAGCCCCACACCCAGGAAATAAACACACTGTGCTGTAAAAGTACTTAGGTGGAGAACAGAGCATTAAACTTGCGCTAACTGGTTCAGATTGAAATTGATTTATTTTACTTGCACTTGATTAGAAAAATAAGAAACTTCTTTTAATGTAACACCTTTCCCAACACTCGGGTGTTCCTGTTATGACCTCGGGTCAGTGAGTGCGCGCACAGGCTAATACATAAGCATGTTCGTGCTTTTTTTTTCTGCCAAATCATCAAAGATAAAGTTAAACAAGTCGAGCACTAACAACTATTAACCACACAGTCACAACTTAAAGTTAAACATTGGGTATACAAACACTTAGATATGAGTAGATGTCAAGGTCATCTGGTAGGCTAAACAGCTAATCATTAATGGGCAGAGTGATCCAGCAAATGCAAAACCGATTACACAGGCAAATCAGTCTGTCAATGTAAATCGCCATTAATAAAAACTGGGCACTAATTGTAGCAGAGTTCAGAGTCTGAGATTCTGGCAAAGAGTGAGGTTAGTTTCTGTATAGATAAGTTAACAGCATTCAATAGCCAGTCAATCAGCTTCAGGTCTGTATGCATCATTAACCTTGTTCCAGAGTTTTTAACCATCTTGTCCTTGTGAATGGTGTGGCAGAGTTGAACTCCTTCCTTCCCCATGATTTGTGTGTTAGCTTCTCGAGTACTGAATTAATGAGAAGCATCGGTAATGGGGTTGTCTGTTCCACTTCGGTCTTCCTGCTAAACCCACCTCATGAACAAATGGCAGTACCTGAACTGCCTTCACTTGCATGTTCTGGGTGCTTATACAATTAAGTGACATACTTCTGTTATATATTTAAAAGGGTTGCAGGTTGCTTTAAGAGCTGATCATATGATATGGTGATGTCATTAGGGTGTTTGCAGAGGCTGCTGTTTTACTTTCAGTTTGCACCTTGTGCAGAGCAGAGAACATCTCTTAGAATAAATCTGTTGTTGCTACTTTGAATCCACGTGTGCAAATCGCAGCTTTTCTTTTTGCTTAAAACCCATAACCCCTAACGTAGGACATTACACAGTAAGAAAATTGGCAACAAGTTGGGATTTTGTTTAATTGAGAACATCGAGAAGTAGAAGAAAAAAGTTCTGGGTCCCCACACTTTGAACGTTAGAAAGCTGGAGAGAAGCAACAACAGGATTAACGATGAAGTGTCAGTGCAGCAAAACAGGTAAGGAAAAGCCTCTGTGTGGTGTTAAGAGGGTTTTTTTCTGATCAGAAAAGGGCAAAATACCAGGCAGTATCTGGCATGTTTGAAAAGTGGATACTTTGCTGTACTGGGGTCATTTGAAAACAAAAATACGTCAAATCAGCAGTCTCCAGGATTTCAAAAAAGGAGAGGATAGTAAAAAAAAAACATCATATATACTGAACAGTCTTGAGTAATAACTTCAAGGGAAATGGCGGGTCCCTTAGGATCCATGGGGCCTTTCAATTAAGAAAATAAATCATGGAGTTCATATACAAAGTGTTTTCAGTACTTAGTACAAGTGAATAAAATTGAAAATGAGTTGCTTGTACCAGTTTTTCTCAGCACAATAGGAAGTAAAACCTACAATTTGCTCTGGAACTTGGTTCATCCAGCAAAGATGTGGAGATGCCGGCGTTGGACTGGGGTAAGCACAGTAAGAAGTCTCACAACACCAGGTTAAAGTCCAACAGGTTTATTTGGTAGCAAATACCATAAGCTTTCGGAGCGTGCTGCTCCTTCGTCAGATGGAGATAGACCACTCCATCTGACGAAGGAGCAGCGCTCCGAAAGCTTATGGTATTTGCTACCAAATAAACCTGTTGGACTTTAACCTGGTGTTGTGAGACTTCTTACTGTGCTCATCCAGCAAAGCCAGGAACCAAAACTTGTGATGACTTGACAAAGATCCTCGAAGGATATTACTCTCCAAAGTCATTGATCATAGCAGAATTGTTCAGGTTCCACCAAAGGGATCAAGTGGAAGGTGAAAGTATTGCTTAATTTGTGGCAACCTTAAAAAGGCTGGCACAACATTGTGAGTTTGGTGAACGTTGGCAGATACTCTGTGTGATCGTTTAGTTTGTTGTCTACAAAATGAGAGAAGATTGCTCACTGAACATGCTTTGACTTTAAACACAGCAGTACAAATCGCAATGTCAGTGGAACTGGCTGCTAAATTTATTTGGTGGAGGAATGAAGGTTCACAAGTTGGGAACTGCCCATAAGATGTCAAAACAGCAAAAGCATGTCACAGGCGGGCCGTTCAGCAAGTGAATGTTGGATCAAGGATAGTCAATGCAAGGTTTGTGGCAAAATGGGTCACATTGCAAAAGCTTGCTGGGCTAGACCAGCTTCTCCGAGAAGAATATTCAGAAGAAGAATCTGGGTACCTTCAAGAAGTTGCATTTTACCAAAATAAGTTACAACATGGAAGAAAGGTATTGTGAATGTGAAGAAGAGAATGTTCAGAAATATGATGATGAGCCCCAACTGTCTTATCCACATAGGGTAGATCACATTGACTCTGAATTTAAATTGAAACCAATTAGGATGGAGGTTGATACTGAAAATGCAGTACCTTTAACTCCTGAGGCTACTTACATAGAAACATAGAAAAACTACAGCACAAACAGGCCCTTCGGCCCACAAGTTGTGCCGAACACATCCCTACCTTCTAGACCTACCTATAACCCTCCATCCTATTAAGCTCCATGTACTCATCCAGGAGTCTCTTAAAAGACCCTATTGAGTTCGCCTCCACCACCCCTGACGGCAGCCGATTCCACTCGCCCACCACCCTCTGTGTGAAAAACTTACCCCTAACATCTCCCCTGTACCTACCCCCCAGCACCTTAAACCTGTGTCCTCTCATAGCAGACATTTCCACCCTGGGAAAAAGCCTCTGAGAGTCCACCCGATCTATGCCTCTCAACATCTTATACACCTCTATTAGGTCTCCTCTCATCCTTCGTCTCTCCAAGGAGAAAAGACCGAGCTCCCTCACCCTATCCTCATAAGGCATGCCACTCAATCCAGGCAACATCCTTGTAAATCTCCTCTGCACCCTTTCAATCTTTTCCACATCCTTCCTATAGTGAGGTGACCAGAACTGAGCACAGTACTCCAAGTGGGGTCTGACGAGGGTCTTATACAGCTGCATCATTATCCCCAGACTCCTAAACTCAATCCCTCGATTGATAAAGGCCAGCACACCATACGCCTTCTTAACCACCTCCTCCACCTGCAGGGCCGATTTTAGAGTCCTATGGACCCCAAGGTCCTTCTGATCCTCTACCGTACTAAGAGTCTTTCCCTTTATATTGTACTCCTTCATCCCATTTGTCCTACCAAAATGGACCACGACGTATTTATCTGGGTTGAAGTCCATCTGCCACTTCTCCGCCCAGTCTTGCATCCTATCTATGTCCCTCTGTAACTTCTGACATCCCTCCAGACTATCCACAACCCCACCAACCTTCGTGTCGTCAGCAAACTTACCAACCCATCCCTCCACTTCCTCATCCAGGTCATTTACTTACCAAGAAAAGCTGAATCATCTTCCTTTGAAACCAGCTGCTGTAATGTTACATCATGGTCAACATAGAGTGGACAAACAGCAGAGTTGCCACTCCATACAGCCCGTGGTAATTTACAATCTCTATTTGGGGGATCATGGTTGGAGAAGATAAAGCTTAACTGGAGTGCTGTCAACAGATTGGTCAATGCCAAAACAGACCTGCAGCACTTTCTGGATAAATGCCAGAGTGTATTTGAAGAGACGCTTGGCTGAATGAAGGGAGTTCCAAGTGGAACTCCAGATGAAGCCTAATAGTCAACCAAAAAGTCTCAAAACAAAAGTGATGTCATATGCAATTCGCCCCACGATCGAAGAAGAATTAGTGCAACTTGTTAACTTTGAAGTGTTAGAGCCGGTTACAATGAGTGACTGAGCTGCCCCCATCGTACCCGTCATGATACCAGATGGTTCAGTTCATATTTGTGATAATTTTAAAACAACAATATCTGGTTCCTTTAATTGAGGATTTGTTTGGGTTATCGGGTGGACAGAAATTCAGCAAGCTCAATCTTTCCCAAATATATTTACAAATGAATGTAGCCACTGAATCTCAATCATTGCTCGCCATCGTTACTCATAAAGGCTTTTCTTGTTATAAAAGATTGCCTTTTGGAATAACATCTGCACCAGCCCTATTCCAAAGGTCGGTGGATCAGATTCTTAGTCTCTCTGGTGTACAATGTTACCTGGATGATATTCTAATTACAGGGCCCAGTGAACCGGATCATTTGAATAATTTAGAAGGAACATTGGAACGTCTTCAAGCACATAGTCTGCATATCAAGAAGGAAATGTGAGACTTCCAGATGTCAGTCCAGTGCTTGGGTCGCATTATTGATAGTGAAGGCCTGCTCACAGTATCTAAAAAGATGGGCGCTATTTTAGAAGCACCTCGTCTGACGAATGTGACGCAGTTGAGGTCCTTTCTAGGATTAGTAATTATTTTGGCAACAGTGTTCCTAATTGCATAATTTACCATGTGTGAAACAGTCATGGGACCGGACAACAAAATGTGAGAGAGCGCACAGTGGCCATCTTCACAATCGGCTAGCGAAGGGTATCAAAGATATTTTGCAAAGGTCTGAAGTATTGGTTCATTTTAATCCAAAGCTACCATTACTGCTTACTTGTGACGTTTCACCCTGTGGGGTAGGGCCAGTCGTTTCACACATTATGCCTTTGGGAACTTTTACTTCAGGTACTCTGACTAGTGCTGAATCTAACTGCACAACTAGAAAAGAAGCATTGAGTATAACTTTTGGTGTACCAAGGTTTCATTATCATTTATATGGTCATCATTTCACACGGGCCGTACAAAGGCATACCAATGATGGCTGCTAACTGATTGCAAAGATGGTCACTGATCTTATCTGCACACTCTGGCGATATAAAGTGCATTGCCATTTCGCATGGGCCATATAAAGGCATACCGTCGATAGCTGCTAGCCGATTGCAAAGATGGTCACTGATCCCATCTGCACATTCTTATGAAATAAAGTATAACTCGAGTGCCATGCTAATGCTGATGCATTGTCACTTTTACCTATTGAGCAGATGTCACAGCTATTTTGCTGTAACATCTTCTCAAGCTCCAAGTCATACCAGAAATTATCCCGTGATGGGGGAGGAAATGGATATGGTTTTGAAAGGAACGATAGCTGGAAAGCATCATCCATATCCTGATTTGAAACCATATGTGTCAAGAAAGCTTGAGTCGACCACCACGGTGGGTGTCTATTGTGGGGAATCCAAGTGATCATTCTACCTAATCTGTCGGGAAGAGTTCTTGAACAACTACATGAAGGACATCCTGGTATAGTCTGGAAGAAGGGATTAGCACATAGTTATAATTGGTGGCCAGGTCTGAATGCCCAGATTGAAGAATAAGTGGGACATTGTTAATCCTACAGCTCAGCCTTCAACACCATTATCCTTACAAAACTCATCTCCAAACTCTGTGGCCCAGGGCTCGGCACCTCCCTCTGTGACTAGATCCTAGACTTCCTAACTCGCAGACCGCAATCAGTAAGGATAGGCAACGACACCTACTCCACGATTATCCTCCGCACCAGTGCCCCGCAAGACTGTGTCCTCAGCCCCTTACTTGTACTCCTTGTACACTTATGACTGTGCGGCAAAATTACGCTCCAACTCCATTTTCAAGTTTGCTGATGTCACCACAGTTTTGGGTCAGAACTCAAACACTGATGAGGAACGAGCACAGGAAAGAGATAGAGAATCTGATGGAATGGTGCAACGACAATTTCTCCCTCCGTCATTAAAACAAAGGAGATCGTCATCGACTTCAGGAAGTGTAATGGAGGACGTGCCCCTGTCTACATTAACAGAAATGAAGTGGAAATGATCAAGAGCTTCAAGTTTCTAGGTTTCCAGGTCATCATCAACCTGTCCTGGTCCCTCCATGCTGACGCTATAGTTAAGAAAGCCCACCACACCTCTACTTTCTCAGAAGGAAATTCAGCATGTCCGCTACGACTCTCTCCAATTTTTACAGATGTACCATAGAAAGCATCCTTCCTGGATATATCACAGCTTGGTATGGCTCCTGCTGTGACCAAGACCACAAGAAACTACAAAGAGTTGTGAACATAGCTCAGTCCATCATACAAACCAGCCTCCACTGACTCCGTCTACAATTCCCACTGCCTCGGAAAAGCAGCCAGCATAATCAAGGATCCCACTCGCCCCAGATATACTCCCTCCAATTTCTTCCGTCAGGAAGAACATACAAAATTCTGAGATCACTTGCCAACCAACTCGAGAACAACTTCTTCCCTGCCGCCATCAGACTTTTGAACGGACCTACCTTATGTTAAGTTGATCATTCTCTACACCTTAGCTATGATTGCATCCTTTCCTTCTCCCCATGTATTCGATGAGCAGTATGTTTTCATCGAATATCTTAGAAACCCTACAGTGCAGAAGGAGGCTATTCAGCTCATCGAGTCTACACTGATGGCGATCCCACCCAGGCCCTATCCCTGTAACCCCACATATTTACCCTGCTAATCTCTTTAACCTACGCATCCCAGGACACTAAGGGGCCATTTAGCCTGGCCAATCAACTTAACCCGTGCATCTTTGGACTGTGGGAGGAAATCGGAGCATCCAGAGGAAACCCTCGCAGACACGGGGAGAACATAGACAGTGACCCAAGCCGGGAATCGAACACAAGTCCCTGGTGCTGTGAGGCAGCGGTGCTAACCACCGTGCCACCCGTTTGTCTGTATACCGTGCAAGAAACCATACTTTTCACTGTGTACCAATACATGTGAAAATAATCAAATCTTGTGCACAAATAAGAAATACACCACCATTGTCTCCTTTATACCCTTGAGTGGAAAAAATGCCCTGGCAACGATTGTATGTAAATATTGCTGGTCTGTTTTGAAGGTTGCACATTCTTAGTAATAATTGATACACACTCAGTGGCCAGAAGTTAGCAGGAGATCTACTACATTTGAACAAACCATTGAAAACCTTATGGAATTTTTTGCAAGATTTGGTAACCCAGAACAGATGGTAGTGATAATAGTTTGTAGTTTATTTCACAAGAGTTTGAGGATTATCTCAATGTAATGGTATTCAGTCGACAAAATCCACACCTTATCACCCATCAACCAATGAATTAGCTGAAAGATTCAAGCAATCCTTGAAACATTCTTTAAATGCTTCAAAAGGGCAAGGTTCATTATCACGTCATATGAATAGTTTTTTGGCATCATACAGAAACAAGTCCAATTTTTTATGGTTCAAACCGATGATGAGCTAGTTTAGATATGCCATGCTGACCAATTGTCATGTCAAAATGATTTCTACATATCATCTCCTGAGGTACCAATTTCTTTAGTCCCTAGTGTTGTGAGTGCTACTATGGCAGACTTAGTTGAATTTGAGTTGTCTGATGGTGTCTATGCTACTATACCACATGAGAATGATGCCGAATTAGTTCCAAGAGAAGAAGCATCTCTTGAAGTTCCAGCTCCTACTTCTAGGGTGAAGGGCAGCCAAATTCCAGAAAGTAGTGTTCAACCAAAGAGGAATAGACATCCGCCAGATTGACTTCCATATTGACTGTGTATAATGATTAATGATGCATAGTACTGTGTCTAGAGTATTATTGATTCTATGTATAATTTGTTGTCATGACCACAGAAATAAAAGGGGGAGGGATGTTATATATTTAAGGGTTGCAGGCTGTTTAAGAGCTGATCACATGATTTGATGGTGACATCATTAGGGTGTTTGCAGAGCTGCTGTTTTACTTAGTTTGTACTCTGTGCAGTGCAGAGAACATCTAGAATAAATCTGTTGTTGTTACTTTGAATCCACGTGTGTAAACCACAGCTTTTCCTTTTGTTTAAAACCCACAAGCCCTAACATAGTTTGGACGTTACAACTTCTGTCTGCATCCATCTCTGGCTGTGGGTGTTTAATTATATATCATTATTATAATTTTATTAAAATTTATTTAAATTCTAAAGTTATAATTTAACTTTCATAACATTATATATCCTGAATATATTTGTACTTGCATCTGCTCCGTCAAAGAGAAACCACATCTAATGAGAGTTTGCTACTCCACTGACTACAGACTTCTACTGTTTTTACTGACTGGAGGGTTTTTTATATCTTGCATATTATTATGTATCTTATTTTCATATCACCATCCCCTCATTCAATTTAACTCGGATGGCTGGTATCAAAACAGGCCAGCCTTTTCCGCCAAACTTCCTTTATAAATGTGAAGTTCCTGTAAATATCACTGATCGTTGGAGCATGCTCTTACCCAAGCAAGCCTGTGGTTTACGACCTCTCTACTTATTCATCTTTTGTTTTGAGGGTTTTTCCCCCTTTCAATTGCAGGAATGAGTCTGTTTCTCTTGCGTGTGGTTTTACAACAAGAGCAGTAAAATATGTGTTCTGTAAAAGATGCCTTGCTTATGTGCAAGTCAATTCTGGAGCCGTTACTTAGGGTATTTTGTGCCTTAATTAGTTTATGGTTTTTAGCGTCAGTTTTAATAGTTATCTGTGCTCTCTATGGCTAAAAGCCTTATTGATTGTTTGAAGTAGCCAGCCACTTGCTGGCATTCAGTTCAACAGCTAAACTCCATTTTGTGGGCTATTTAATTTAAGTCACATTCTCAGCAGTATACAGGGCATTTCCCTGATGAAGCATAAAGGTATTCTGTCTGAAAATTACTGTGCAGCACGCCACAGCTGTAATGTGCCTAAAGTGCTGTCCCTTGAGCCTGTGTTGATCTTCATTATGTGGAGATCTTCATTGCCATTGGCCCTTAACCATGTACTAGAGAGGTCAGAATGGAAGTGGCAAGCTGCACAAAGCTCGGTGTTGCACCAAGGGTTGTGTTTGGTTTTCGGGTAAAAGGACCTATAATCTTTATTTCTTTATTGACAAATATTTAATGCATGCTTAAAATATTTATGGAAATTTTATTTAATGAACATTTACTCCTGGCTTTTATTTGCTTCATTCATAAAATGTTAGCTATGTACAACCTTCCAGTTTATAGCTCCATTTTATTTTTTGATTAATTTACTTTTCTTTTATTTTTCTACATTAAGTTCTTTATTAGCCATTTAATTTCCAGCACCACTTAAACCCCATATGATCACTCGTCAAACACATTGGGTGCAACTATGTGCAGATTTGTGGAATTTGAGGCTGCAAATTCCATCATTACTCGCTACCTTCTTTATTTGCAACACAGACCGTGGTGCGTTTATAATATATTTTGTTCTCTGGCTTAACAGTGGACCCTTTAACTCATCATGAACAATCCACATAAACCTTCTACCTGTCTGCCAATAATGAGAACTGAATCATAGAATCCCTTCAGTGCAGAAGGAGGCCATTTGGCCCATCGAGTCTGCACCGACAGAGCATCCCACCCAGGCCCTATCCCTGTAACCCCACTAATCCCCCTAACCTACACATCTTTGGAGACTAAGGAGCAATCTAGCGTGGCCAGTTCACCTAAGCTGCATGTCTTTGGAGTGTGGGAGGAAACCGGAGCACCCGGAGGAAACCCACGCAGACACAGGGAGAACGTGCAGACTCCGCACAGACAGTGACCCGAGGCTGGAATTGAACCTGGGTCCCCGGTGCTGTGAGGCAGCAGTGTTAACCGCCGTGCCGCCCACTGTGTCAGCTTCAACCAGAAACCCTTGAAGTCATTGGGTTCCAGTGTTTAATTCCTGAATTTCTTTCTCACCTCCTCTTCTCCAGTCACTTCCATCCGCTCGTTGCTGTCAGTCCTGGAGGGCAGTATTGTCTAGCCGCAAGAAGTCTTTGTGGAATAAGTCATGAATTTTGCCTTCGTTACTTGCTAAGAGATCTGTGCAACAACGAATGACCGTGTCAATTTCAGTGCCCTCCGCCCGCAATGCCAGGAAGCAAACACAACTTGGCAAGTTGTCTAATTTGGGAAGTTCGAATCGCGTTGCTTAACCTTCGAATCGGGCTTTGACCCCAGCAAGGCCTCTGGGACTAATTGGGATCTTTATCAAACTTTCCTGATAATTTGAGGCATATCTGCAAGGAATCTCGTGCCTTTCTGTTACAGTGACACTTACCCTTTTCCACCCATTGGGCCAAATCTAAGTCATAAAAATGGGTGAGTTTCATGTCAAGAGGTTAAAATCTGGAACAGGAACTGAACCAAGCCTATCCACTTCTGGCTTTAACTGATGAGAGGAGGGTTAGTCATTTAAATATAATAATGCGGCTGCTTGTATTCATTTTAAAGGCCATTCTATCCACAACCACGCAGCCTAGTTTCACAGGCCCTGGGGAAACATAGCTCCTCTTGCTGCCTTTAGTTGCTGAGCCCCTGACTCCGTACCATTGTTTGTGGGCCAGGATAGGAGTGTTCCCTCCAGAAGCAACAAGGTACCCAGTAAATCACGCACCATCTCTCTCGCTCCACCAATGCAGTTACCTGCTCTGGTTGGCTTCCCACCTGAAAGCCCTCCCAGTAATCACCCCTACAGGAGTGCTGCCGTTTAATTCTGCAGGACGATATTCTGGGTTTCCCAACCGACAAGAATTCCGTCCCCCATGCACAGAACTCATCAGTGGCTGAAATCCAGGCTGTAGTACACTTCATATTTACCAAATGCATCGGGTCAAAGACCAAATCTGTTTTAGTCATTAGATTATGTCAGCCTTCACAAATGTAGCCATGGCAGCAATCCAATTTGCCCCCTTGGTTTTAAATCCATATGTTTTTAACTTTTTGTCTATATGGTGTTTGTATGAATGATGATTTCATTCTATTTGTGTGGGGGTGTGCTGATGCAGGATTGGAAAGTGGTGGTGTTAAATCAATTGAACATCTCAGGAATTTACATAGGCTGGGGACCTGGTGACTTCACATCAGCCACAAAGTGCAATACTGGCTTTAAACTGACTAGATCCTCCATTTGATTTTAACTCATCTGTCTTTTATTGCCACAACCATGTGTGACATCTTGACATGGCAGTGATGATCTCTGTCCCGAGTGAATTAGTAATAGTTATACAAGAATAAAGGAGGGGAAAATAAATTGGAGGGAGCAGAAAGAAGAGGCAGGCAATTTCAGTAGTTCATTGCTGAAGCCGGAGGCTAACTGAAGGGATATGACTGATGTGAACTGCAGTATATAGGAACAGCACTGATAGAGAAGGCTGGAAATACACAGCAGGCCAGACAGTTAGAATGTTTGGGTCTGGACACATCACAGCTCACAAGCCGCAGACAGCTGTGGACACTGAAAATTGATTTTGCACTATTTTATTATTTTGTGGGGATAGTGATCTGCTTCCAGCTGTTGTACCAGGCACAGGAATGTACAGGAGGGTATCCAGGATGTCAATAACTCTGCCCATGCATAGGGAACCACCTTTCTGCTCCTATTGAAATGCCAGCCGACATCTCCTGCTGGCTGGAAAGTCAGCTTTGCTATATGCAACATCAAGGACATGTCAGTAAATAGGTCCTGTCACAGTTAGCATGGCTTTTTGTTTCACATAGATTAGCGTGCTGTCAAACTGCCTAGTAATTAGATTAGATTTAATGCAGTAACATCCTGCAGTTCAGTTGTTGAGAGCTTTTTAATTGGAGAATTTAATAGGTAAAACTGTGCCTCAAAGTATTTTACTTTTTCTCTGTATTTTTTAAAAGCTAAGTCTAGCTGTTGCAGATAAAGACAATATAAAAAAAACTTTTAAAAAAATTAGTGGTGGCACAGTGGTTAGCACTGCTGCCTCACAGCGCCAGGGACCCAGGTTCGATTCCCGGCTTGGGTCACTGTCTGTGTGGAGTTTGCATGTTCTCCTTGTGTCTCCGGGTGTTCCGGTTTCCTCCCACAGTCCGAAAGACATGCTGGTTAGGTGTATTGGCCATGCTAAATTCTCCCTCAGCGTACCCGAACAGGCGCCGGAATGTGGCGACTAGGGGATTTTCACAGTAACTTCTTTGCAGTAAGCCTACTTGTGACTAATAAATAAAGTTTACGTTTTACTTATGTTCAGTTCCACTGTCACCATTCATTACCTACTGGTTAACCATTTCTTTTCCCTAACAGTGAAGGATCCTTTATCCTATTCCGCCGTTTCTGAGAATAAGCAGCAGCTGAGGCACGCATCTATGTATTCTGATCCTGACAGCCAGGGCACATACACCAGTGTCATCCCTCCACCTCCCAGCAGGACACAAGTCAAAAAGGTCTCCGCCAATGTGCCTCATGATGTCATAGCACAGCGTGTGGCATCAACAGAACGGCAGGTACTACAAATCTGGCAAATTCTCTTCATGGTATAACAAAACTTGAATCTTACTCATCAGGACAAATATAAGAATGCCAAATTTTGAACTTGATGTGGAGATGCCGGCGTTAGACTGGGGTAAGCACAATAAGAAGTCTCACAACACCAGGTTAAAGTCCAACAGGTTTATTTGGTCGCACAAACTTTCGGAGCGCTGCTACCTGATGAAGGAACAGCACTCCGAAAACCCATGCTACCAAATAAACCTGTTGGACTTCAACCTGTTGGACTTTAACCTGAGACTTCTTGCTGCAAATTTTGGACAACCACAATTTATGCTATGATAGAAGAGGATGCTAATTGGTTGGCAAGTCATTGAAATTTGGCATGCTTATGTTTGTCCTGACAAGTGTAAGATGAAAATCTTCGACAACATGGCTCCTTTCTCTCTCTCGCTCTCTCTCGCTTGCTCGCTCGGTGGAATGTACAATGAAGCTTTCCAGTGTTTTGTGAACAGGAGCCCAGTTCCTCAGTGTCATGGCAATTAAAATGTTGTTATATTAGACCAGTTAATTTCTTTGATTTTTGACACCACAGATTACCTTTCCATTTTTTTTCTCCTGTCCCTTTCCGCTCTCTCAGGATTCTACATCCCCGGTTATCTCCCCTCACCAATCACCGCCATCTTCACCAGTTGGTTGGAGGAAACACAGCAAGCAGCATCCGAGTGGAGGTAATACTCGAACAAGGATTGAGCAGTGCTTAAGTTGCGGGTGACAAAAGATCAGAACTGCTGATTTGTTAGTAAAGCCCTGAATCATCCAGTTGTTTTCCATGGATATAGATGGGTATGCTTACAATGCTTCCCTATACAGAGACTGGAGAATGTCACAGGATGTGGGTGTCACTGGAGACCAGTATTTATTGGTCAACTTTAATTGCCCTTACTATTGACCAACAGTTTAACCGATCGTCCCAAAGCCTGGAGGTGATTTGTGGATAATTGGCCTCCATGTGCACTGTCAATAGCGCAGACACTGGGGCTGGCGATTACATTGATGCCTCAGATAGGACAGAACCTTGCACTGTGGTTTGTTCTTTGTATCATAACTCTCGCAATGTCCTGCTCCTTGATCTCCTCTGTGCTCGCAGACACACGTTGACTCCCAGCCCAGCAGCGGCTCCATTTTAAAATACCCTTTGTTTTCAAATTCCTCCATAGCCTCACCCCTTTCCCCCTCCAATCTCTGTCATCTCCTCCAGTCTTACAACCCTTTGAGATCGCTGCACTCCAGTAATTCTGGCCTCTTTAGCATCCCCCATTCTAACCTCTTCACTATTGGAGCTTGTGCCTTTAGCTGCTTAAACTCCAAGCTGTTGAATTCCCTTCCTAACCTTTTAACCTCACTCTCCTCCTTTATGACATTCATTAAAACCTACCCCTTTGACCAAACATTTGGTTATCTACCTGAATATATTCTTGTGTGGCCCTCGGACAAATTTTGTTCGATAACTGCGCTGGAAGATTTTACTGAATTTACAGCATAGAGACAGGCTGTTTGACTCAATTGATCTCCCCACACACATCTCTCGCCCTACTTCGCCTCACCTTTATCAATATATCCTTCTTTCCCTTCCCCTTTTCCTTACCTAACTTTCTCTTAAATGCATCTCTGCTGTTTGCCTCAACTGCTTATTGTAGTGAGTTCCACATTCTAACCACTCTTCAGGAATTTAAAAGAAGCTTCTTTTCCCAATTGACTCTATAGATGGCTATCTTGGCACCTAGTCCTAACTTTGCCCACAAGTGGAAATAGCTTCCCTTTGTCCATGAGCTTGTGTGTATATCTGCACCTTCCAGCAGAGGTCATTGGAGAACAGTTGGCCATAAGCGTATTGTCTTAAAAACCTCCCATCCGTGCCAGTTGTTACATCAATTCTGCTGATTTAGCTGAAATTAGCTGTTGGCGTAGGTGGACTCTGGCACCATCCTGGTTCTGTGCAGTTCAGTATCACCTGACCTGAGGCCTTTGCCCACCGAAGGAGCCCAAAATTTGTGTCCTACATTCCATAGTGAATATTTTTATCCCGTTCTGTTCGTGTCCAGGGTCTGTTGGGGCACAGACACTGGCTCAGATTTCATCTTTATTGCAATAGGTTCAGGAATCTTTACTAGCTAGAGTTTGGTTAGTGAAAACCACAAACCACTGCCCTCCATCCAGTAGTTTGAAGCCGTTAATAGCGCTGGTTGTCATTATTAATAAATGGGTGTGCTTGCTTTCTTTGCCATAGATACAAATTTATTGTACAATTCATGTGGTGATATCAAACTCTGCATTCAATAGGTGCTCAATGTGCCTATCCTGCACAGCTGTTTGTGATATCTGCTCTCCTGCTTACTTTACTCAACAGTTTGACCTCTTATCATAGAATCCCGACAGTGCAGAAAGAGGCCATTCAGCCCATCAAGTTTGCACTAACTCTCCAAAAGAGCATCCCACCTATGTCTCCCCACCCCGTCCCATCCCCGTAACTCACGCATATTTAGCATGGCTAAACCACCTAATTTACACATCTTCAGGCATCAAGGGGTAATTTAGCATGGCCAATCCACCTAACCTGCACATCTTTGGACTTTGTACACTTGGAAATTTTTCATTTGGTTACACTAAGCTTGTTAGTGCAATGATTTCTTCAAATCTTGCTCCTCAGTGTCGATGGTTTAACTTTGGTTCCTCTTGCATTCAAGGGTCAGCTGCTGGTGATGGAATGTGGCCTGCCCACTCTCCCCCTCCCAACCAAGAGAACTGGGTGAGTTTTACTGACACGCCCCCCAGCAGCACGCTTCCTGCAATGCATCCGGCCTCCATTCAGGTAAGGAGAGCGTCTTAGCAAATTGTGAAGCATTGGCTCCACCTAGTGAACATCGTGTTTTCTGTCAGATATGATGAGATGCTGGCGTTGGACTGGGGTGGGCACAGTAAGAAATTTCACAACACCAGGTTAAAGTCCAACAGGTTTATTTGGAATCACGAGCTTTCGGAGCCGAAAGCTAGTGATTCCAAATAAACCTGTTGGACTTTAACCTGGTGTTGTAAGACTTATTATTCTGTCAGATATGTGATGATGAATGATACTGTTGTGGGGATGTGGGCGCTTCTCGAGCACGAGGTACGAAAGTAGGTGGGGGGCAGGGTGGTGGGAGAGAAGGATTTCATGCTAGCACCTGCTGTGTTGTCTTAAGAAGTGAATCCACAGTTCAGGGATTCAATAAGGTGTAAGTACATAGGATGGATGGAGATTTGATGACACTTTGGGTGGAATTCTCCCAACCTGCCCGTGGTGGGTTTGGTAGCAGGTGGGTGCGGTGAGTCTGGTGGGAGCCAAAAAGTTGGAAACCTGCCGGATATAATTCAGCCAAAGGCAGGTTTATGGTAGTTTGGTCTTCCCAATGGCAGGTTGCACAAACACAATTTGCATTTGTTTGCATTTTGTGACTGCTGATTAAAACAGCTGCCCATTGGTACCCTCTCAGGCTTTTCAATCTTGCATCACGCCAGCGGGAAATTACACTGGCATCAATCCCAATTGTTAATGAGCGGCGTGCACAAGGCAATCCTCGGTTTGCCAGAAACTTTCCGGTGAGTGTAATAATTTTCTGCCATAGTGCTGCATTGTTCCTGATGCACTGTACGTCACTCTGCCAGAGCAGACCGGTTCCTGTCTCCATCTCCATGCCGAGCTGGTCTTCATGGACAGCACCGTGCTGCTGGACCCGTGGACCCAAGGTTGAGGAGTACAGGGGTCACTGGATTATTAGTCCAGCACGGTTATAAAAATCACATTGAGTTTTCAGGTGAATACTGCAAAATGGCATTCTGGTGTTACCACTGTTTGTTTTATCGATCATCTTGTTTCTTTTCTCTAAAGGAAAGATAAAAGTTTGCAGTCTATGCTATTGTCCACCATCCAGATACGGCACTTGTAGATCATTTGGTTTTCGCTTTGTGTAAATTTAGCTGCCCCAGGAGGTTTCCCCAATAAACGGGCCGCATCCTTCGGGGCCTGGCTTTGCACCTGACACCCCGGCCCCGCATGTGTGATTTTAAGTGAAAAGTTAGCTTTGACTTGTCGGCTCAGGTCGTAAAGCCGCATTCTTGTTTCGGTTCAGCCAACATGTCAAATTAGTTCATTAAAGCTCGAGTGTCGTCGAGTGTAGGATTTGACCTGTGGTTTAAAATAATGCTTGCCTTGTGATTGCTTTCGCAGGAGCATACGACAGTTAGGACTGTGGCATCTGCTGCAAATGCCATGGAAATTCGCAGGCAGTCTAGTGGTTACGATGATCCTTGGAAGATTACAGATGAGCAGAGACAGTATTATATTAACCAGTTTAAAAACATTCAACCGGATTTGAATGGGTTTATTCCAGGTATGTTTGCAAACCAAACACAATCCAGTGTTTGCAACTTCTTGCTGACCTAATTGTATAATCTCCGCATCGGAGTTGACGTGTCACCGTTAAACTTTTATAAACTTCGGTCAAATGGGCCGTTCACTTTTTATTTCTTCCTCACTGGGGATTCATCAGCGGTCATTGAAAAATAAATGCGCACGTTCCAAGAAATGCAGAAGTTAAAATGGATTGCAACCCGTTCCAACTGTTTTGCTTCCTCGGAAGGAGCCGTCTGCTCCCAATTGTAAGTTGCTGTTGCCACAACAGCAGCAGTTTGCTGAGCAAAATGTATCGGACCGTCTGTTATCATCCTGTATTGTCATCATTGAAATTTTGTGTTGAGAAGTTGGGTATTCCACCACCCATCCTCCCCTCCACCCATCCTCCCCTCCACCCATCCTCCCCTCCACCCATCCTCCCCTCCACCCATCCTCCCCTCCACCCATCCTCCCCTCCACCCATCCTCCCCTCCACCCATCCTCCCCTCCACCCATCCTCCCCTCCACCCATCCTCCCCTCCACCCATCCTCCCCTCCACCCATCCTCCCCTCCACCCATCCTCCCCTCCACCCATCCTCCCCTCCACCCATCCTCCCCTCCACCCATCCTCCCCTCCACCCCTCCACCCATCCTCCCCTCCACCCATCCTCCCCTCCACCCATCCTCACCCCTCCTCCACCCATCCTCCCCTCCACCCTCCATCCTCCCCTCCACCCATCCTCCCCTCCACCCATCCTCCCCTCCACCCATCCTCCCCTCCACCCATCCTCCCCTCCACCCATCCTCCCCTCCACCCATCCTCCCCTCCACCCATCCTCCCCTCCACCCATCCTCCCCTCCACCCATCCTCCCCTCCACCCATCCTCCCCCTCCACCCATCCTCCCCTCCACCCATCCTCCCCTCCACCCATCCTCCCCTCCCCCTCCCTCCACCCATCCTCCCCTCCACCCATCCTCCCTCCACCCATCCTCCCCTTCCACCCATTCCACCCATCCTCCCCTCCACCCAGTCCTCCTCCTCCACCCATCCTCCCCTCCACCCATCCTCCCCTC